>NW_027009395.1:40000-45000 GCF_036934945.1 Oncorhynchus masou masou | reverse complement strand
AACAAAAATGTGTTTATGTTCGTGTTAGTGAGTAATTCTCCTTTGCCAAGATAATCCATCCACCTGACAGGGCATATCAAGCTACACAACATGACCATTACACAGGGGCACCTTCTGCTCTCTCTCTACACCACAGATATCTCCAGTTTTGAGGGAGTGTGCAATTGCGATTTCTATTCGCTAGTTAGCATCAGTTCATATTATTCAGTGATTGCTAATCGCTTGTTAGCATCAGTTCATATTATCTAGTCATTGCTTATCGTTAGTTAGCATCAGCATTGTTGGTAGAGTCCCTAATGTCACACTACATTCCTACATAGTGCACTACTTTCGACCAGAGCTCTATAGGCCCTTTTCATAAATAGTGCACTATAAAGGGAATATAGGTGCCACTTGTGACACAACAATTGTCTTGGCAGCATCAGCAATCCAGTCATTAACAGAAGCGACAATCAACCAATCCAGGGTCTGTCTTGACAGAACCAACCAGTACTGGGATATAAGTCACAAGGATTTACTCTGTGCTTCAGAGGGTGGAGTCCCACCTTCTTTTCTCATTCTTCCTCTTCCCCTTTATATACACACGGTATATACACACGCACAATATTATACACATCTCAGCCCCAGGACCACCCTCCACCCCTTCATCATCCTCCTCTACCTCCTCCTCCTCCTCGTCCACCTCATTCTCTCCCTCATCCTCTCCGGCTCCACCACCCCCCCACCCCCACGGCCTCCTCTTCCTCCACCAGCTCCTCCCTCCTCCTCCACCTCATCCTCCTCCTCTCCCTCCTCCTCCTCCTCCATTCTGCTTCTCTCATCCTTCTTTCTCTCCTCTTTCCTCCTCCTCCTCCTCCTCCTCCTCCTCGTCCTCCCGCCCTCCTCATCCTCTCCGGCTCCACCACCCCCCACCCCCACCTCCTCCTCTTCTTCTTCTTCTTCACCTTGTATTTGAGGCGGCGTGACGGGTCGGTGACGCTCCTCATCTTTTTGTCATCAAACTCCTCGTTCAGTATGAAGTTTCCTGTCGATAAGCTCAGCTGATTCCTGTCAGGTTATATACACACTGTTTATATATATACACACTGTTATACACAGGTTGTATATACACACTGTATACACAGGTTATATATACACACTGTTATACACAGGTTATATATACACACTGTTATACACAGGTTATATATATACACACTGTTATACACAGGTTATATATACACACTGTTATACACAGGTTATATATATACACACTGTTATACACACTGTTATACACACTGTTATATATATACACACTGTTATACACACTGTTATACACACTGTTATACACACTGTTATATATATACACACTGTTATACACACTATATATATATACACACTGTCATACACAGGTTATATACACACTGTTATACACAGGTTATATACACACACTGTTATACACAGGTTTATATACACACTGTCATACACAGGTTATATATACACTGTCATACACAGGTTATATACACACTGTTAAGTACACTATATATATATACACACTGTTATACACAGGTTATATATACACACTGTTATACACAGGTTATATATACACACTGTTATACACAGGTTATATATACACTGTTATACACACTGTTATATATATACACACTGTTATACACAGGTTATATATACACTGTTATACACACTGTTATATATATACACACTGTTATACACAGGTTATATATACACACTGTTATACACAGGTTATATATACACACTGTTATACACAGGTTATATATACACTGTTATACACACTGTTATATATATACACACTGTTATACACAGGTTATATATACACTGTTATACACAGGTTATATACACACTGTTATACACAGGTTATATACACACTGTTATACACAGGTTATATATACACTGTTATACACAGGTTATATACACACTGTTATACACAGGTTATATATACACACTGTTATACACAGGTTATATATACACACTGTTATACACACTGTTATACACAGGTTATATATACACACTGTTATACACAGGTTATATATACACACTGTTATACACAGGTTATATATACACACTGTTATACACAGGTTATATATACACACTGTTATATACAGGTTATATATACACACTGTTATATATATACACACTGTTATATACAGGTTATATACACACTGTTATACACAGGTTATATATACACACTGTTATATATATACACACTGTTATACACGCTATATATATATACACACTGTTATACACGCTATATATATATACACACTGTTATACACGCTATATATATATACACACTGTTATACACGCTATATATATATACACACTGTTATACACGCTATATATATATACACACTGTTATACACGCTATATATATATACACACTGTTATACACGCTATATATATATACACACTGTTATACACGCTATATATATATACACACTGTTATACACGCTATATATATATACACACTGTTATACACGCTATATATATACACACTGTTATACACGCTATATATATATACACACTGTTATACACGCTATATATATATACACACTGTTATACACGCTATATATATATACACACTGTTATATATACACACTGTTATACACAGGTTATATACACACTGTTATATATATACACACTGTTATACACAGGTTATATATACACACTGTTATACACAGGTTATATACACACTGTTATACACAGGCTATATATACACTGTTATACACAGGTTATATACACACTGTTATACACAGGTTATATACACACTGTTATACACAGGCTATATATACACTGTTATACACAGGTTATATACACACTGTTATACACGCTATATATATATACACACTGTTATATATACACACTGTTATACACAGGTTATATACACACTGTTATATATATATACACTGTTACCTCTACAGGTTATATACACACTGTTATACACAGGTTATATACACACTGTTATACACAGGTTATATATACACACTGTTATATATATACACACTGTTATATACAGGTTATATACACACTGTTATATACAGGTTATATACACACTGTTATATACAGGTTATATACACACTGTTATATACAGGTTATATACACACTGTTATATACAGGTTATATACACACTGTTATATATATACACACTGTTATATACAGGTTATATACACACTGTTATATACAGGTTATATAAACACTGTTATATATATACACACTGTTATATACAGGTTATATACACACTGTTATATACAGGTTATATACACACTGTTATATACAGGTTATATACACACTGTTATATATATACACACTGTTATACACAGGTTATATACACACTGTTATACACAGGTTATATACACACTGTTATACACAGGTTATATATACACTGTTATACACAGGTTATATATACACACTGTTATATATATACACACTGTTATACACAGGTTATATACACACTGTTATACACAGGTATATACACACTGTTATACACAGGTTATATATACACACTGTTATACACAGGTTATATACACACTGTTATACACAGGTTATATATACACACTGTTATATATATATACACACTGTTATACACAGGACATATACACACTGTTATACACAGGTTATATACACTGTTATACACAGGTTATATACACACTGTTATACACAGGTTATATATACACTGTTATACACAGGTTATATATACACACTGTTATATATATACACACTGTTATACACAGGTTATATACACACTGTTATACAGGTTATATACACACTGTTATATACAGGTTATATACACACTGTTATACACACTGTTATATACAGGTTATATACACACTGTTATATATATACACTGTTATATACAGGTTATATACACACTGTTATACACACTGTTATATATATACACACTGTCATACACAGGTTATATATACACACTGTTATACATACAGGTTATATATACACACTGTTATATATACACACTGTTATATACAGGTTATATACACACTGTTATACACACTGTTATATATATACACACTGTCATACACAGGTTATATACACACTGTTATACACACTGTTATATATATACACACTGTTATACAGGTTATATACACACTGTTATACACACTGTTATATATATACACACTGTCATACACAGGTTATATACACACTGTTATACACACTGTTATATATATACACACTGTTATACACAGGTTATATACACACTGTTATACACACTGTTATATATATACACACTGTTATACACAGGTTATATACACACTGTTATACACACTGTTATATATACACACACTGTCATACACAGGTTATATACACACTGTTATACACACTGTTATATATATACACACTGTCATACACAGGTTATATACACACTGTTATACACACTGTTATATATATACACACTGTTATATATATACACACTGTTATATATATACACACTGTTATACACAGGTTATATACACACTGTCAGACACACGGTGTTATACACAGGTTATATATACACACTGTCAGACACACGGTGTTATACACAGGCTATATATACACACACTGTTATACACATTGTTATACACACTATATATACACACTGTTATATATATACACACTGTTATACACAGGTTATATACACACTGTCAGACACACGGTGTTATACAGGTTATATATACACACTGTCAGACGTACGGTGTTATACACAGGTTATATATATATACACTATATATACACACTGTTATACACACTGTTATACACACACTATATATATATATATATACACACTGTCAGACACACGGTAAGTTATACACAGGTTATATATACACTGTCAGACACACGGTGTTATACACAGGTTATATATACACACTGTCAGACACACGGTGTTATACACACTATATATACACACTGTCAGACACACGGTGTTATACACAGGTTATATATACACACTGTTATACACACGGTGTTATACACAGGTTATATATATACACTGTTAT
>NW_027009395.1:0-32500 GCF_036934945.1 Oncorhynchus masou masou | reverse complement strand
TCACTGACCATCTCGAATCCCACCGTACCTTCTCCGCTGTCTAATCTGGTTTCCGAGCCGGTCACGGGTGCACCTCAGCCACGCTCAAGGTACTAAACGATATCATAACCGCCATCGATAAAAGACAGTGCTGTGCAGCCGTCTTCATCGACCTGGCCAAGGCTTTTGACTCTGTCAATCACTGTATTCTTATTGGCAGACTCAGTAGCCTTGGTTTCTCAAATGACTGCCTCGCCTCGTTCACCAACTACTTCGCAGACAGAGTTCAGTGTGTCAAATCGGAGGACCTGTTGTCCGGACCTCTGGCAGTCTCTATGGGGGTACCACAGGGTTCAATTCTCGGGCCGACTCTTTTCTCTGTATATATCACCGATGTTGCTCTTGCCAGACCCACTGGCTCCAGGTCATCTATAAATCTATACTAGGTAAAGCTCCGCCTTATCTCAGTTCACTGGTCATGATAACAACACCCACCTGTAGCACGCGCTCCAGCAGGTATATCTCACTGGTCATGATAACAACACCCACCCGTAGCACGCGCTCCAGCAGGTACATCTCACTGGTCATGATAACAACACCCACCCGTAGCACGCGCTCCAGCAGGTATATCTCACTGTTCATGATAACAACACCCACCTGTAGCACGCGCTCCAGCAGGTATATCTCACTGGTCACCATAACAACACCCACCCGTAGCACGCGCTCCAGCAGGTATATCTCACTGGTCATGATAACAACACCCACCTGTAGCACGCGCTCCAGCAGGTATATCTCACTGGTCACCATAACAACACCCACCTGTAGCACGCGCTCCAGCAGGTATATCTCACTGGTCACCATAACAACACCCACCTGTAGCACGCGCTCCAGCAGGTATATCTCACTGGTCATGATAACAACACCCACCCGTAGCACGCGCTCCAGCAGGTATATCTCACTGGTCACCATAACAACACCCACCTGTAGCACGCGCTCCAGCAGGTATATCTCACTGGTCACCATAACAACACCCACCGTAGCACGCGCTCCAGCAGGTATATCTCACTGGTCACCATAACAACACCCACCCGTAGCACGCGCTCCAGCAGGTATATCTCACTGGTCATGATAACAACACCCACCTGTAGCACGCGCTCCAGCAGGTATATCTCACTGGTCACCATAACAACACCCACCTGTAGCACGCGCTCCAGCAGGTATATCTCACTGGTCACCATAACAACACCCACCCGTAGCACGCGCTCCAGCAGGTATATCTCACTGGTCACCATAACAACACCCACCTGTAGCACGCGCTCCAGCAGGTATATCTCACTGGTCACCATAACAACACCCACCCGTAGCACGCGCTCCAGCAGGTATATCTCACTGGTCATCATAACAACACCCACCTGTAGCACGCGCTCCAGCAGGTATATCTCACTGGTCACCATAACAACACCCACCTGTAGCACGCGCTCCAGCAGGTATATCTCACTGGTCACCATAACAACACCCACCCGTAGCACGCGCTCCAGCAGGTATATCTCACTGGTCACCATAACAACACCCACCCGTAGCATGTGCTCCAGCAGGTATATCTCACTGGTCATCCCCAACGCCAACACCTTATTTGGCTGCCTTTCCTTCCACTAACTTTAAACATCAGCTATCTGAGCAGCTAACCGATCTCTGTAGCTATACATAGTCCATCTGTAAATAGCCCACCCGATCTACCTACCTCATCCCCATATTGTTTTTATTTAATTTTCTGCTCTTTTGCACACCAGTATCTCTACTTACACACCATCAACTGCTCGTCTATCACTCCAGTGTTAATCTGATCAATTGTAATTATTTTGCTACTGTGGCCTATTTAATGGCTTAGCTCCTCTCGCCATTTGCACACACTTTATATAGACTTTATCTTCTTCTATTTCGTTATTGACTGTGTGCTTGTTTATTCCATGTGTAACTCTGTGTTGTTGTTCGTGTCGCACTGCTTTGCTTTATATTTGCCAGGTCACCGTTGTAAATGAGAACTTGGTCTCAACTGGCTTACCTGGTTAAATAAAGGTGAAATAACATTAAAACTATTGTTGTGTTGCTAACTAGTTAGCCCTGTAAACTACAGTTGATAAGCACCCATTATATATCTACCCTAGAAATATAATCTACAGAACAGGCCTCCTCATTCAAGTCAACGATGGCATAATAAGTGGACTAAAACTGTCTCGAGGTGGAACAGATATCTACCAGATATCTCAGAGGGTTCACCTTCAGACTAGTCCTCTCTCTGTCCGTCTCCTTAAGCTCCTCCTCTTTCTTTATTTTCTTTTCACGCAGGTTGTCCAAAAACCGTTCCCGTTATCGTTTTTTCTTCATCTCTCTTTATCTTGTCTGTTCCGCTGTTGTTTCCCTCTCTCTCTCTCTCTCTCACTCACTCTCTCCCTTCTTTCTGCTTTATTCCTTCATTCTTTATTTGTCTGCCTCTCTTCCCAGTGTTTTCCTCCCTCTCTCTCTGTGTTTCTATCTCTCTCTCTCTCTCTCTCTCTGTCCCAGTGTTTCTCTCCCTGTCGCCTCCCCTCTCCTCCCCCTAGATGAGTGGGAGATTAGCTGGGTCAGAAGAGTAGGGTGAGTCAGACACTGAGAATATCACCTGTGTGGGAGACAGAGATATATAGAAGAAAGAGAGAGAGAGAGACAGAGAGACAGAGAGAGGTAAGTCAGCTAAACCCTAGCGGATCAACTACACTAATCTTATTATATCAGAAGGATAGGGGAGAAGAGAGAAAGATAGAGGAGAGACAGAGAGAGAGAGAGAGAGAGAGAGATCCACCTTTCCCTTGGCTCACTCTTTGTGCAGCTCATGCTAAATCTCAAAAGAAGACGCCCCCTGTAGGCCATGGGAAGGCAACTCGTTTCAACTGCTTGACTATTTTTGAAATACAAACTCAAATGAGATTAACTCTATCGCCCCTGTGTGGTGTGATAAGGAATTGCATACATAACCTAATATTTTGGAGTGAACCATGGGTATCTTCATAGATGTGGGAAGTAGGGGTCCTGAGGTTGCAGCCTCGCTGGAAAAATTGGAATAAAAAAATAGGAGGTATGGCTAAGCAGTGACGTTCTTTATAAAAAATAATAATCAGATTCATAATAATCATAAGGTTTGTAAAGCTCTTTTCGTTATACAAGAATAATCTCAAAGTGCATCAATCTCGAAGTGCATTTTACATGTCAGCAGTTAATTGTAATTAAACTCGAACAAAACAGAGATGCTTGTTCTAGGTCCCAAGCAACAAAGAGATCTTCTGTTTGTCACGCCTTGGTCTTAGTGTTTTGTGTTTTCATTAATTAGTTGGTCAGGCCAGGGTGTGACATGGGTTTATGTTGTTGTATTTCATAGTGGGGTTTTTGTAGTATTTGGGATTGCGGCTGAGTAGGGGTATAGGCTTGGCTGCCTGAGGCGGTTCTCAATCAGAGTCAGGTGATTCTCGTTGTCTCTGATTGGGAACCGTATTTAGGTAGCCAGGGTTTCACTTTGTATTTCGTGGGTGATTGTTCCTGTCTCTGTGTTAGTGTTCACCAGACAGGCTGTATAGGTTTTTCACGTTCCGTTTGTTGTTTTTGTTATTTCGTGTATTGTCATTTGTTCCATTAAAAACATGAATAACCAACACGCTGCATTTCGGTCCGACTCTCTTTCGACAAACGAAGAACGTCGTTACACTGTTGAATCTGACAATTAATCTTAATGGTTGTACAGTCGTCTCAAATAAAACTGTGAAAGACCTCGGCGTTACTCTGGACCCTGATCTCTCTTTAGACTAACATATCGAGACTGTTTCAAGGACAGCTTTTTCCATCAACGTAACATTGCAAAAATCAGAAACTTTCTGTCCAAAATTGATGCAGAAAAATGAATCCATGCTTTTGTTACTTCTTGGTTAGACTACTGCAATGCTCTACTTTCCGGCTACCCGGAAAAAGCACTAAATAAACTTCAGTTTGTGCTAAATACGGCTGCTAGAATCCTGACTAGAACCAAAAAATTGGATCATATTACTCCAGTGCTAGACTTCCTACACTGGCTTCCTGTTAAGGCAAGGGCTGATTTCAGTAGTAATTTATATTGTCTGATGTGTTGCCCTTATCTGACGATACATACTGTGGTTCCAGCGTGTTAGTGCAGGGTATTGAAATGGGTTTTGTCCCAGTGCCATTGCACTTTGTGACAGTACACTCTAAGTTAATCAGTGGAATATTCAGAGTGGGGGTACGTCCTATGTTGCCAGTGAAAGGTGTGACCTTTATAATGGGTAACGATATTGCCGGAGGAAAGGTAGTACCCGTATTGGAAGTATTGGATAAAAGTGACCTCTCTCTCTCCAATGAGCTGGCACAGAGTTATCCACATGTGTTCCCCGCTTGTGCTGTCACTCAGGCACGACAAGAGCAGCTGAATGCCAACCAAAAGGTTGACAACAAGCTTTACATGGGCTTGCTCCTACCTATCTTTACGATTTGGTCCTGCCGTACATTTAAAAAAAAATATGTATTTCACCTTTATTTAACCAGGTAGGCTAGTTGAGAACAAGTTCTCATTTGCAACTGCGACCTGGCCAAGATAAAGCTTAGCAGTGTGAACAGACAACACAGAGTTACACATGGAGTAAACAATTAACAAGTCAATAACACAGTACAAAAAAAGGCGAGTCTTTATACATTGTGTGCAAAAGGCATGAGGAGGTAGGGGAATAATTACAATTTTGCAGATTAGCACTGGAGTGATAAATGATCAGATGGTCATGTACAGGTAGAGATACTGGTGTGCAAAAGAGCAGAAAAGTAAATAAATAAAAACAGTGTGGGGATGAGGTAGGTGAAAATGGGTGGGCTATTTACCAATAGACTATGTACAGCTGCAGCGATCGGTTAGCTGCTCAGATAGCACATGTTTGAAGTTGGTGAGGGAGATAAAAGTCTCCAACTTCAGGGATTTTGCAATTCGTTCCAGTCACAGGCAGCAGAGTACTGGAACGAAAGGCGGCCAAATGAGGTGTTGGCTTTAGGGATGATCAGTGAGATACACCTGCTGGAGCGCGTGCTACGGATGGGTGTTGCCATCGTGACCAGTGAACTGAGATAAGGCGGAGCTTTACCTAGCATGGACTTGTAGATGACCTGGAGCCAGTGGGTCTGGCGACGAATATGTAGCGAGGGCCAGCCGACTAGAGCATACAAGTCGCAGTGGTGGGTGGTATAAGGTGCTTTAGTGACAAAACGGATGGCACTGTGATAAACTGCATCCAGTTTGCTGAGTAGAGTGTTGGAGGCAATTTTGTAGATGACATCGCCGAAGTCGAGGATCGGTAGGATAGTCAGTTTTACTAGGGTAAGTTTGGCGGCGTGAGTGAAGGAGGCTTTGTTGCGGAATAGAAAGCTGACTCTTGATTTGATTTTCGATTGGAGATGTTTGATATGAGTCTGGAAGGAGAGTTTACAGTCTAGCCAGACACCTAGGTACTTATAGGTGTCCACATATTCAAGGTTGGAACCGTCCAGGGTGGTGATGCTCGTCGGGCATGCGGGTGCAGGCAGCGATCGGTTGAAAAGCATGCATTTGGTTTTACTAGCGTTTAAGAGCAGTTGGAGGCCACGGAAGGAGTGTTGTATGGCATTGAAGCTCGTTTGGAGGTTAGATAGCACAGTGTCCAATGACGGGCCGGAAGTATATAGAATGGTGTCGTCTGCGTAGAGGTGGATCAGGGAATCGCCCGCAGCAAGAGCAACATCATTGATATATACAGAGAAAAGAGTCGGCCCGAGAATTGAACCCTGTGGCACCCCCATAGAGACTGCCAGAGGACCGGACAGCATGCCCTCCGATTTGACACACTGAACTCTGTCTGCAAAGTAATTGGTGAACCAGGCAAGGTTCCCTCTACCTCCATGACTCTAAACGTACCATCATGACTCTAAACGTACCATCATGACTCTAAACGTACCATCATGACTCTAAACGTACCATCATGACTCTAAACGTACCATCATGACGCCTAAACGTGTCATCATGACTCTAAATGTATCATCATGACTCTAAATGTATCATCATGACTCTAAACGTACCATCATGACTCTAAACGTACCATCATGACTCTAAACGTACCATCATGACTCTAAATGTATCATCATGACTCTAAACGTACCATCATGACTCTAAACGTATCATCATGACTCTAAACGTACCATCATGAGGCTAAACGTAACATCATGACTCCAAATGTATCATCATGACTCTAAACGTATCATCATGACTTTAAACGTACCATCATGACTCTAAATGTACCATCATGACTCTAAATGTATCATCATGACTCTAAATGTATCATCATGACTCTAAATGTATCATCATGACTCTAAATGTATCATCATGACTCTAAACGTACCATCATGACTCTAAACGTACCATCATGACTCTAAATGTATCATCATGACTCTAAATGTATCATCATGACTCTAAATGTATCATCATGACTCTAAACGTACCATCATGACTCTAAACGTATCATCATGACTCTAAACGTACCATCATGACTCTAAACGTATCATCATGACTCTAAACGTATCATCATGACTCTAAACGTACCATCATGACTCTAAACGTACCATCATGACTCTAAACGTACCACCGTGACTCTAAACGTATCATCATGACTCTAAACGTACCATCATGACTCTAAACGTATCATCATGACTCTAAACGTACCATCATGACTCTAAACGATCATCATGACTCTAAACGTACCATCATGACTCTAAACGTATCATCATGACTCTAAACGTACCATCCTGACTCTAAACGTAACATCATGACACTAAACGTACCATCATGACTCTAAACGTAACATCATGACTCTAAACGTATCATCATGACTCTAAAACGTACCATCATGACTCTAAACGTACCATCATGACTCTAAACGTACCATCATGACTCTAAACGTACCATCATGACTCTAAACGATCATCATGACTCTAAACATACCATCATGACTCTAAACGTACCATCATGACTCTAAACGTATCATCATGACTCTAAACGCACCATCATGACTCTAAACGATCATCATGACTCTAAACGTATCATCATGACTCTAAACGTACCATCATGACTCTAAACGCACCATCGTGACTCTAAACGCATACCATCGTGACTCTAAACGTATCATCATGACTCTAAACGTATCATCATGACTCTAAACGTACCATCATGACTCTAAACGCACCATCATGACTCTAAGCGTATCATCATGACTCTAAACGTACCATCATGACTCTAAACGTATCATCATGACTCTAAACGTACCATCATGACTCTAAACGTACCATCATGACTCTAAACGTATCATCATGACTCTAAACGTACCATCATGACTCTAAACGTACCATCATGACTCTAAACGTATCATCATGACTCTAAACGTATCATCATGACTCTAAACGATCATCATGACTCTAAACGTACCATCATGAATCTAAACGTACCATCATGACTCTAAACGTATCATCATGACTCTAAACGTACCATCATGACTCTAAATGTATCATCATGACTCTAAACGTACCATCATGACTCTAAACGTACCATCATGACTCTAAACGTATCATCATGACTCTAAACGCACCATCATGACTCTAAACGCACCATCATGACTCTAAACGATCATCATGACTCTAAAACGTATCATCATGACTCTAAACGCACCATCATGACTCTAAACGTACCATCATGACTCTAAACGTACCATCATGACTCTAAACGTATCATCATGACTCTAAACGCATACCATCATGACTCTAAACGTATCATCATGACTAAACGTACCATCATGACTCTAAACGTACCATCATGACTCTAAACGTACCATCATGACTCTAAATGTATCATCATGACTCTAAACGTACCATCATGACTCTAAACGTACCATCATGACTCTAAAAGTATGATCATGACTCTAAACGTACCATCATGACTCTAAACGTACCATCATGACTCTAAACGTATCATCATGACTCTAAACGTACCATCATGACTCTAAACGTACCATCATGACTCTAAACGTACCATCATGACTCTAAACGTATCATCATGACTCTAAACGTACCATCATGACTCTAAACGTATCATCATGACTAAACGCACCATCATGACTCTAAACGTACCATCATGACTCTAAACGTACCATCATGACTCTAAATGTATCATCATGACTCTAAACGATCATCATGACTCTAAACGATCATCATGACTCTAAACGCACCATCATGACTCTAAACGTACCATCATGACTCTAAATGTATCATCATGACTCTAAACGTACCATCATGACTCTAAACGATCATCATGACTCTAAACGATCATCATGACTCTAAATGTACCATCATGACTCTAAACGTACCATCATGACGCTAAATGTATCATCATGACTCTAAACGTATCATCATGACTTTAAACGTACCATCATGACTCTAAATGTACCATCATGACTCTAAATGTATCATCATGACTCTAAATGTATCATCATGACTCTAAACGTACCATCATGACTCTAAACGATCATCATGACTCTAAACGTACCATCATGACTCTAAATGTATCATCATGACTCTAAATGTATCATCATGACTCTAAACGTACCATCATGACTCTAAACGTACCATCATGACTCTAAATGTATCATCATGACTCTAAATGTATCATCATGACTCTAAACGTACCATCATGACTCTAAACGATCATCATGACTCTAAACGTATCATCATGACTCTAAACGTATCATCATGACTCTAAACGTACCATCATGACTCTAAACGTACCATCATGACTCTAAACGTATCATCATGACTCTAAACGTACCATCATGACTCTAAACGTATCATCATGACTCTAAACGTACCATCATGACTCTAAACGCACCATCATGACTCTAAACGTATCATCATGACTCTAAACGTACCATCATGACTCTAAACGTACCATCATGACTCTAAACGTATCATCATGACTCTAAACGTACCATCATGACTCTAAACGATCATCATGACTCTAAACGATCATCATGACTCTAAACGTATCATCATGACTCTAAACGTACCATCATGACTCTAAACGTACCATCATGACTCTAAACGTATGATCATGACTCTAAACGTACCATCATGACTCTAAATGTATCATCATGACTCTAAACGTACCATCATGACTCTAAACGTACCATCATGACTCTAAACGTACCATCATGATGCTAAACGTACCATCATGACTCTAAATGTATCATCATGACTCTAAATGTATCATCATGACTCTAAACGTACCATCATGAGTCTAAACGCGTACCATCATGACGCTAAATGTATCATCATGACTCTAAATGTATCATCATGACTCTAAACGTACCATCATGACTCTAAACGCACCATCATGACTCTAAACGTACCATCATGACGCTAAACGATCATCATGACTCTAAACGCACCATCATGACTCTAAATGTATCATCATGACTCTAAACGTACCATCATGACTCTAAACGTACCATCATGACTCTAAACGTACCATCATGACTCTAAACGTACCATCATGACTCTAAACGCCATCATGACTCTAAACGTATCATCATGACTCTAAACGTATCATCATGACTCTAAACGTATCATCATGACTCTAAACGTACCATCATGACTCTAAACTTACCATCATGACTCTAAACGTACCATCATGACTCTAAACGTATCATCATGACTCTAAACGTACCATCATGACTCTAAACGTATCATCATGACTGAAATGTACCATCATGACTCTAAACGTACCATCATGACTCTAAACGTACCATCATGACTCTAAATGTATCATCATGACTCTAAACGTATCATCATGACTCTAAACGTATCATCATGACTCTAAACGTACCATCATGACTCTAAACGTACCATCATGACTCTAAATGTATCATCATGACTCTAAACGTACCATCATGACTCTAAACGTATCAACATGACTCTAAACGTATCATCATGACTCTAAATGTACCATCATGACTCTAAACGTACCATCATGACGCTAAATGTATCATCATGACTCTAAACGTATCATCATGACTTTAAACGTACCATCATGACTCTAAATGTACCATCATGACTCTAAATGTATCATCATGACTCTAAATGTATCATCATGACTCTAAACGCACCATCATGACTCTAAACGATCATCATGACTCTAAACGTACCATCATGACTCTAAATGTATCATCATGACTCTAAACTTATCATCATTACTCTAAACGTACCATCATGACTCTAAACGTACCATCATGACTCTAAATGTATCATCATGACTCTAAATGTATCATCATGACTCTAAACGTACCATCATATGACTCTAAACGTATCATCATGACTCTAAACGTACCATCATGACTCTAAACGTATCATCATGACTCTAAACGTATCATCATGACTCTAAACGTACCATCATGACTCTAAACGTACCATCATGACTCTAAACGTACCATCGTGACTCTAAACGTATCATCATGACTCTAAACGTATCATCATGACTCTAAACGTATCATCATGACTCTAAACGTACCATCATGACTCTAAACGTACCATCATGACTCTAAACGTATCATCATGACTCTAAACGCGTACCATCATGACTCTAAACGTATCATCATGACTCTAAACGTACCATCATGACTCTAAACGTACCATCATGACTCTAAACGTATCATCATGACTCTAAACGTACCATCATGACTCTAAACGTACCATCATGACTCTAAACGTATCATCATGACTCTAAACGTACCATCATGACTCTAAACGTATCATCATGACTCTAAACGTACCATCATGACTCTAAACGTACCATCATGACTCTAAACGTATCATCATGACTCTAAACGTACCATCATGACTCTAAACGTATCATCATGACTCTAAACGTATCATCATGACTCTAAACGTATCATCATGACTCTAAACGTACCATCATGACTCTAAACGTACCATCATGACTCTAAACGCATGATCATGACTCTAAACGTACCATCATGACTCTAAATGTATCATCATGACTCTAAACGTACCATCATGACTCTAAACGTACCATCATGACTCTAAAACGTACCATCATGATGCTAAACGTACCATCATGACTCTAAATGTATCATCATGACTCTAAATGTATCATCATGACTCTAAACGTACCATCATGACTCTAAACGCACCATCATGACGCTAAATGTATCATCATGACTCTAAATGTATCATCATGACTCTAAACGTACCATCATGACTCTAAACGTACCATCATGACTCTAAACGCACCATCATGACGCTAAACGATCATCATGACTCTAAACGTACCATCATGACTCTAAATGTATCATCATGACTCTAAACGTACCATCATGACTCTAAACGTACCATCATGACTCTAAACGATCATCATGACTCTAAAACGCACCATCATGACTCTAAACGATCATCATGACTCTAAACGATCATCATGACTCTAAACGTATCATCATGACTCTAAACGTATCATCATGACTCTAAACGTACCATCATGACTCTAAACGTATCATCATGACTCTAAACGTATCATCATGACTCTAAACGTACCATCATGACTCTAAACGTACCATCATGACTCTAAACGTATGATCATGACTCTAAACGCACCATCATGACTCTAAATGTATCATCATGACTCTAAACGTACCATCATGACTCTAAACGCACCATCATGACTCTAAAACGTACCATCATGATGCTAAACGTACCATCATGACTCTAAATGTATCATCATGACTCTAAATGTATCATCATGACTCTAAACGTACCATCATGAGTCTAAACGTACCATCATGACGCTAAATGTATCATCATGACTCTAAATGTATCATCATGACTCTAAACGTACCATCATGACTCTAAACGTACCATCATGACTCTAAACGTACCATCATGACGCTAAACGTATCATCATGACTCTAAACGTACCATCATGACTCTAAATGTATCATCATGACTCTAAACGTACCATCATGACTCTAAACGTACCATCATGACTCTAAACGTACCATCATGACTCTAAACGTACCATCATGACTCTAAACGTATCATCATGACTCTAAACGTATCATCATGACTCTAAACGTATCATCATGACTCTAAACGTATCATCATGACTCTAAACGTATCATCATGACTCTAAACCTATCATCATGACTCTAAACGTATCATCATGACTCTAAATGTATCATCATGACTCTAAACGTACCATCATGATGATGTGGCAAGTGACACTTTGCTTCTTAAAAAATGTCCTGTATCTTGAAAACTTGACTTCTGATGCGAAACATTTCGGGGCTGTATCAACAGTGGACTAGTTAAAAAAACACCTAAATATTATTTTGGGGTGGATTTTTCTTTTAAGTTGAATGAATTAACTGAAAGTCACTCTAGATACAAGCGTCTACTAAGGACTCCAATGTAAATGTAACATGCCAGTCAGATCAATATGGATAACTTCCTTCTCTTTTATATTTCATGCAAATGATGTGTGTGACCTGTGAACTTGTTACTAGCATTAAAAATGATCTATGTGAAATATGATATGACAATATAAGTACATGACATCATTATTACAGGGAATAGGTTGCCATTTGAGACCTACTGTAGATACATCCATATACGCTGTAGTGCACTACGTAGGGAATAGGTTGCCATTTGAGACCTACAGTAGATACATCCATATACGCTGTAGTGCACTACGTAGGGAATAGGTTGCTATTTGAGACCTACTGTAGATACATCCATATACGCTGTAGTGAACTACGTAGGGAATAGGTTGCTATTTGAGACCTACTGTAGATACATCCATATACGCTGTAGTGCACTATGTAGGGAATAGGTTGCTATTTGAGACCTACTGTAGATATATCCATATACGCTGTAGTGCACTACGTAGGGAATAGGTTGCTATTTGAGACCCACTGTAGATACATCCATATACGCTGTAGTGCACTACGTAGGGAATAGGTTGCCATTTGAGACCTACTGTAGATACATCCATATACGCTGTAGTGCACTACGTAGGGAATAGGATGCCATTTGAGACCTACTGTAGATACATCCATATACGCTGTAGTGCACTACGTAGGGAATAGGTTGCGATTTGAGACCTACTGTAGATACATCCATATACGCTGTAGTGCACTACGTAGGGAATAGATTGCCATTTGAGACCTACTGTAGATACATCCATATACGCTGTAGTGCACTACGTAGGGAATAGGTTGCCATTTGAGACCTACTGTAGATACATCCATATACGCTGTAGTGAACTACGTAGGGAATAGGTTGCCATTTGAGACCTACTGTAGATACATCCATATACGCTGTAGTGAACTACGTAGGGAATAGGTTGCTATTTGAGACCTACTGTAGATACATCCATATACGCTGTAGTGCACTACGTAGGGAATAGGATGCCATTTGAGACCTACTGTACATACATCCATATACGCTGTAGTGCACTACGTAGGGAATAGGTTGCTATTTGAGACCTACTGTAGATACATCCATATACGCTGTAGTGCACTACGTAGGGAATAGGATGCCATTTGAGACCTACTGTAGGTACATCCATATACGCTGTAGTGCACTACGTAGGGAATAGGTTGCTATTTGAGACCTACTGTAGATACATCCATATACGCTGTAGTGCACTACGTAGGGAATAGGTTGCTATTTGAGACCTACTGTAGATACATCCATATACGCTGTAGTGCACTACGTAGGGAATAGGTTGCTATTTGAGACACAGACTCTTTGTTGCAATGAAGTCACGTCCTTGGCTGGTATCTGTGGGTTGAACCCTAATTTAAGCAGTGCACATGGAAGCCGTACCTCACATGCAAACATAGCTGGAGACTCAGACTGACACTCATGCTTGATTTAAGGGAATGTTCAGGTTACAAGCGACCACACCAGGGTTCAAATAGTATTTCCTTTTCTTCCCAATACTTTGACCGGTTGCTTTAGCCTGCCAGGAGTGCCAGGTGGGCGGGGTTCTGAACTTTTGAGACTTGTCTATGAGTTCCATTGCTGCCAGGCGAGCTCAATCAAGCCCAGATGAAGTATTTGAAAGAAAGCAGATACTATTTGAACCCAGGTATGTTCACTCGTAACCTGAAGAAGCGTTTAATGAAGCATTAAATCAAGCATTAGTGGCAGTCTGAGTCTCCAGTTATGTGTGCATGTGAGGTCCAGCTTCCATGTTCCCTGCTTAAAGTAGGATTTGAACCGTAGATACCAACCACAGATGTGGTAAGGATTGGGGCCCTAGGCTTGGTGTGTCTGGTGAGAGAGAGTAGGAGAAATATATATATATATATATATATATATATGTAGAGAGAGAGAGAGAGAGAGAAAGAGAGAGAGAGAGAGAGAGAGAGAGAGAGAGAGAGAGAGAGAGAGAGAGAGAGATAGTTGTAACTTGACCAACGCTGGATTCAATACTACTTTATCTGTGATTACCGGGAGCTAAGGACCAATTGAATAGTCCCAAAAAGGTCAACCCCACCCATCTGGCTAAAGTCAAAGCTCAAAGAACTTGAAAGAGTTCAGATACTAAAGTTATTAACCTCTATGGCACACATATATCTAGCATTCAGTTCATTGAGTTATCACACATACATCTAGCATTCAGTTCATGGAGTTATCACACATTCATCTAGCATTCAGTTCATGGAGTTATCACACATTCATCTAGCATTCAGTTCATGGAGTTATCACACATACATCTAGCATTCAGCTCATGGAATTATCACACAGGTACTGATATAGACACACACACTCAAACACACATACAAACACACACATACAAACACACACATACAAACACACTCACACACACACACGCACCCATGCACACACAAACACATGCATATGCACACACATGAACACAAAATGCCAATATCCCCCCTGTCTCTCTGTCTCTCGCTCTCTCTACGCTTTCCCTTCCCCTCCCCCTCTCGCTCTCTTTCCCTCTTCTCATGCCCTTTCTCCCTCCCTCCTTCAGTCTCTCCCTCCCGCTCTCTCTCACAGCTGTCTCCCTCTTTCACTCTCTCTCTCTCTCTCTCTCTCTCTCTCTCTCTCTCTCTCATATATATATATATATATATTTATATATATATATGTATATATATATATATATTAATATATATATACTGTATATATCTCTTTTTCCCTCCCTCCCTCTCTCTTTCTCTCCTCCCCTTTTCGTTCCTCTCTTTCTACCTTCTTGCACTCTTGCTCAGAAAAATAATCCATGGAGGCTCTCAGACTAGAAGCTCGAGCATTAGGGTCCCTCTCAGGGGTTCCACCCCGCTCAAGGCCCTTCTCCCTGGGGCAGACGGCTTCGTCCTTCCCCCTGGAGATCCAGAGCTGTGCCGGGAGCATGGAGAGACGTTTACCTTGTTCTGTGTGGATGACCTGGAGCCAGTGTGCAGTCAGTGTGGACTGACTGAGACCCACGAGGGGCACAGAGTCTATCCCATAACGGAGGCTGTACCTGACTGTAAGGTAAGAGACGGACGGACAGATGGACATACATACATATATACATACATACATACATACATACATACATACATACATACATACATACATACATACATACATACATACATACATACATACATACATACATACAAACATGACAGACAGACAGACAGACAAACATGACAGACAGACAGACAAACATGACAGACAGACAGACAAACATGACAGACAGACAGACAGACAGACAGACAGACAGACAGACAGACAGACAGACAGACAGACATGTCTACAAGCTACCTACACCCCTACTTCGCATTTAAATATCTGTTCATCGAGTATCTGCCATTCAGCAGGTACTTTTATTTGATGTGGCGTATCTGTGCAGTTACATAAGATAGTGTGTGTGGTTTGCACTGATTGTTTTGCAATCCACTCTGTTGTTGTTGCCATGCCACATACATACAGATGTAGCATCGTAATTTGACCAGTTTTGTCACAGTAAAATAATACTGCAGCAACAGGATTTGAACGTTCAGTCCGTAATGTTGCTTGATCGGTGGTTAGGCTATTAGCTGTCTAATATGAGGCTACATGAAGTGTGATAATGTTAAGTTAACCGTGAGTCACTGCAGGGTTTCAGTGAATTGATGTAAATCACGAAGCTCACGTGTATTTAATGTGGTGCAGGAAAATTCTCAGCAACAAAAGAGTTATGACATTAAGATCCTACATTTGTACGTGTTTGGCTCATGAAGTGTTATTTTGGTTCCATTTGTACGTGTTTGGCTCATGAAGTGTTATTTCGGTTCCAGTCTCCATGTGCTTTAACACTTAACTGACGCGTAGAGTAACATGACCTAGTCTATGAGGCACACACACACACACACACACACACACACACACACACACACACACACACACACACACACACACACACACACACACACACACACACACACACACACACACACACACACACACACACACACACACACACAAGCTGGGGTGGACTGGCCATCTGGCATTACAGGCAAATGACAGATGGGCTTGTCCACTTTTAGCCCAGTGGGCTGGTGTCACTTGTTTTTTAGCAATGTTATTATCTGTGTAATAATGGGAGATTCAAGGAAAAAAGGAAAAAAAATGGGCCAGTGTGGGGGCCCTTTAAAATGGGCCAGGGTGGGAGCCCTTTAACATGTGCTAGTGTGGGGGCCCTTTAAAATGGGCCAGGGTGGGAGCCCTTTAACATGTGCTAGTGTGGGGGCCCTTTAAAATGGGCCAGGGTGGGGGCCCTTTAACATGTGCTAGTGTGGGGGCCCTTTAAAATGGGCCAGGGTGGGAGCCCTTTAACATGTGCTAGTGTGGGGGCCCTTTAAAATGGGCCAGGGTGGGAGCCCTTAAAATGGGCCAGTGTGGGGGCCCTTTAACATGTGCCAGTGTGTGGGCCCTTTAAAATGGGCCAGTGTGGGGGCCCTTTAACATGTGCTAGTGTGGGGGCCCTTTAAAATGGGCCAGGGTGGGAGCCCTTTAACATGTGCTAGTGTGGGGGCCCTTTAAAATGGGCCAGGGTGGGAGCCCTTAAAATGGGCCAGTGTGGGGGCCCTTTAACATGTGCTAGTGTGGGGGCCCTTTAAAATGGGCCAGGGTGGGGGCCCTTAAAATGGACCAGTGCGGGGGCCTATTTTGGGACGTGTTGGAACAGTCCCAAAATGTTTTGCAGGTCATCAATCAAGTTGTCGAGAACTTTCAAAATGTGTGAAGCAAAACACATCACACTGTGCCACTTTCTGTATGTTGAAAGTTCTATATCTTCAGGAGATAGTTATTTTTTTTGTAAAATCGATCACTTTACAACTTCATTTTCATTACCTCAAAAATCAAATCAAACCAAATCTCCTTCCAGCACACTACCAGTGTCTACATGTGAAAACAGCACATTTCTACATTTTGCAGAAGAAAAAACACATCTCTATTGATGACGTCATCAAAAGTTGAAACAATTTCCAAACAGTGATATTCAAATACAATGATGTTCCTGGTGACCTGAGGAGCATCTCGTCTCAGGTTTTGAAAATCACCGTTTTTCTTTCTTTTAATCCCACCATGTGATGTCACATAGAAGCATCGGTTTGGGGACTTTTCTTCTTCTTTTTTAAATCACAGATCACGGAGAATATCATTCACGATTGACAGTGATGGCGCCGTGTTCTGTAAGTAGGTAGGCCTAATTTGGTGTTTGAGGGTATAAAAATACAAACATTTCTTCAAGTCAATCAAATCAAATGTATTTATATAGCCCTTCTTACATCAGCTGATATCTCAACGTGCTGTACAGAAACCCAGCCATAAACCACAAACAGCAAGCAATGCAGTTGTAGAAGCACGGTGGCTAGGAAAAGCTACTTAGAAAATCAATGTGTGTGAGAAATGATGACACCAGTTATTATTATTTTTTTGTGCACTGGCAACTAAATAAAGCTGTCACTAAACCACTGTTTAAAGATAATACTATGTAGAACATAATTCTATACAGTCTCCAATCTTCATTTTATTTTTTTAAAGGCCGACAGGATTTAATTTCTCCCGGACTCTGGCCCACGCCCCAGTACAGTAGGTGGCGGTAATGCATCATTACCCCTTGACTGCCACCTGCAGATAAACCCCCGAAGAAGAAGAAGAAGCCCGTCAGCCACCTTCTTAGCTTGTTAGCCAATATAGCCGGAACATTGCAGCTCTTCAGACGGTTTCGGTGAATGGGAAGTTGCTGTGTTGAAAGCACACGTCTGACGTATCTACTAGTTACCCCGTTTAATTTTATAATTACGTTGTTAGTCATCTCGCTAGCTGGTTAAGTTAGCACTAAGCTAGTTGTTTATGCTAATTTAACTAGCTAGCTAACATCCCCGACCATGAGCTCACTAAACAACTCCCCCACTGCCAAAGGACAGGAGGTCTGCTGGACGGAGAAAGAGGGTCTGTGGCTTAATATTGTCGTGAAAGAAGAGGAGGAAGAGGAGGACATCACATTGAAAGGAGATGCAGGAGCGCTCAGAGAGGAAGAGGAGGACATCACATTGAAAGGAGATGCAGGAGCGCTCAGAGAGGAAGAGGAGGACATCACATTGAAAGGAGATACAGGAGCGCTCAGAGAGGAAGAGGAGGACATCACATTGAAAGGAGATACAGGAGCGCTCAGAGAGGAAGAGGGGGATGTCGTTTTTGGAGTGAAGGAGCTGGGGAGGTCACTGTCACATTGGAAAATGAGGAGGGAAAAACTGGAGATCTGATGAACACCGGTAAGTAACTAGTGGGGTGATAATAATGAACTAAAGGAGTCTAATGTTCTGTTTAAAGGCGAATTGGCTCTTGCAGCCAAAACAGCCAAAAACTCAGTCTAAACGTGAATCGGTTCTCAATTGCGGTACAGTTCTAGAAACATAAATCCCTCTACTTTCATATCACATCAAGATAATTAACCAAATGCTAAATATACACTTACTGTACACCAGGGGAGGCTGGTGGGATGATCTATAGGAGGGCAGGCTCATTGTAATGGCCGGAATGGAATAAACGGAATGGTATTTAACATATAGAAACCACGTTCAACTCCGGTTCCATTCCAGCCATTACAAGGAGCCCGTCCTCCTATAGTCGGGGCGGCAGGGTAGCCTAGTGGTTAGAGTGTTGGACTAGTAACCGGAAGGTTGACTCTGTACCGGTACCCCCTGTATATAGCCTCCGCATTGACTCTGTACTGACACCCCCTGTATATAGCCTCCACATTGACTCTGTACTGGTACCCCCTGTATATAGCCTCCACATTGACTCTGTACTGGTACCCCCTGTATATAGCCTCCACATTGACTCGGTACCGGTACCCCCTGTATATAGCCTCCACATTGACTCTGTACCGGTACCCCCTGTATATAGCCTCCACATTGACTCGGTACCGGTACCCCCTGTATATAGCCTCCACATTGACTCGGTACCGGTACCCCCTGTATATAGCCTCCACATTGACTCTGTACCGGTACCCCCTGTATATAGCCTCCACATTGACTCTGTACTGGTACCCCCTGTATATAGCCTCCACATTGACTCGGTACCGGTACCCCCTGTATATAGCCTCCACATTGACTCTGTACCGGTACCCCCTGTATATAGCCTCCACATTGACTCTGTACCGGTACCCCCTGTATATAGCCTCCACATTGACTCGGTACCGGTACCCCCTGTATATAGCCTCCACATTGACTCTGTACCGGTACCCCCTGTATATAGCCTCCACATTGACTCGGTACCGGTACCCCCTGTATATAGCCTCCACATTGACTCGGTACCGGTACCCCTGTATATAGCCTCCACATTGACTCTGTACCGGTACCCCCTGTATATAGCCTCCACATTGACTCTGTACTGACACCACCTGTATATAGCCTCCACATTGACTCTGTACCGGTACCCCCTGTATATAGCCTCCACATTGACTCGGTACCGGTACCCCCTGTATATAGCCTCCACATTGACTCGGTACCGGTACCCCCTGTATATAGCCTCCACATTGACTCTGTACCGGTACCCCCTGTATATAGCCTCCACATTGACTCTGTACTGACACCACCTGTATATAGCCTCCACATTGACTCTGTACCGGTACCCCCTGTATATAGCCTCCACATTGACTCGGTACCGGTACCCCCTGTATATAGCCTCCACATTGACTCTGTACCGGTACCCCCTGTATATAACCTCCACATTGACTCTGTACCGGTACCCCCTGTATATAGCCTCCACATTGACTCGGTACCGGTACCCCCTGTATATAGCCTCCACATTGACTCTGTACCGGTACCCCCTGTATATAGCCTCCACATTGACTCTGTACCGGTACCCCTGTATATAGCCAGGCTATTGTTATTTACTACTGCTCTTTAATTATTTGTTCTTTATCTCTTACTTTATTTTTTTGGGTTTTGATATTTTCTTAAAACTGCATTGTTGTTAAGGTCTTG
Organism: Oncorhynchus masou masou; assembly: GCF_036934945.1. Taxonomy (NCBI): domain Eukaryota; kingdom Metazoa; phylum Chordata; class Actinopteri; order Salmoniformes; family Salmonidae; genus Oncorhynchus; species Oncorhynchus masou. The sequence continues at coordinate 11,858 of NW_027009395.1, read as the reverse complement.
TAAGTAAGCGTTTCAATGTAACGTCTACGACACCCGTTGTATTTGGTGCATGTGGCAAATAACATGTTATTTTCATTTTATTTGCAAAAAGTTCCAGGTCAAAATGATGGACGCCTCTGTTTTCATGACCTTTCAATACCTCACATCTTGGACTGTTCCTCCATTCGGATTCCTTCCAGATCTTTGAAATCGTTTTGTCACTTATGGGCTTTGCCTTTTCAATTCAAACCACAGCTTTTCAGTAGGTTTCAAGTCATTGAGATGGAATTTAAACGTTTTAGGTTTTTGACTCCAATTCTACATTAATTTCCACATTTTGATGTGTGCTTGGGGTTATTGTCTTTGCTGGAAGATCCACTTGCAGCCAAGTGTCAGTGGCAGAGGCAACAAGGTTTTTGGCTCAAATGTCCTGGTAATATGTGAAGTACCAGGATGTGATGCCATTGACCTTAACAAAGGACCCAGGACCAGTGGAAGCAAAATAGCCCCATAACATCAAATATCCACCACCAGATGTTACAGTAGCTTCGGGGTTATTTTCTGCTCCTGCATTCTAATATCCACCACCAGATGTTACAGTAGCTTTGGGGTTATTTTCTGCTCCTGCATTCTAATATCCACCACCAGATGTTACAGTAGCTTCGGGGTTATTTTCTGCTCCTGCATTCTAATATCCACCACCAGATGTTACAGTAGCTTCGGGGTTATTTTCTGCTCCTGCATTCTAATATCCAACACCAGATATTACAGTAGCTTCGGGTTATTTTCTGCTCCTGCATTCCAATATCCACCACCAGATATTACAGTAGCTTCGGGGTTATTTTCTGCTCCTGCATTCTAATATCCACCACCATATGTTACAGTAGCTTTGGGGTTATTTTCTGCTCCTGCATTCTAATATCCACCACCAGATGTTACAGTAGCTTCGGGGTTATTTTCTGCTCCTGCATTCTAATATCCACCACCAGATGTTACAGTAGCTTCTGGGTTATTTTCTGCTCCTGCATTCTAATATCCACCACCATATGTTACAGTAGCTTCGGGGTTATTTTCTGCTCCTGCATTCTAATATCCACCACCAGATGTTACAGTAGCTTCGGGGTTATTTTCTGCTCCTGCATTCTAATATCCACCACCAGATGTTACAGTAGCTTCGGGGTTATTTTCTGCTCCTGCATTCTAATATCCACCACCAGATGTTACAGTAGCTTCGGGGGTTATTTTCTGCTCCTGCATTCTAATATTGTGGGGAAATTGTGTAGTAGACTAGGTTAGTCTACTGCACGGCAGCTTAGCCTAGTGGTTAGAGGGTTGGACTTGAAGCCAGAAGGTTGCAAGTTCAAATCCCCAAGCTGACAAGGTACAAATCTGTTGTTCTGCCTCTGAACAAGGCAGTTAACCCACTAGGCCGTCATTGAAAATAAAAATTGGTTCTTAACTGACTTGCCTAGTTAAATAAAGGTAAAAATAATTAAAAAATAGTAGTGGGACATTGAGCAGTATAATGAAGGAAAATATCATTCACTGATGCGTTTTGATCGAAGTACGGACCAACTATGTTCATCTCTTATCATAACCTTGAGCAAATCAATACATTTTTAATTAGTTCAATACATTTAGTTGATTTCCTACGATGATCAATACATTTTCTATACATAACACTTCTAGAACACTGAATTCTGTTTTAATGTCTGGAATCCGTGATTCCGTTCTGCACATCTGTGATTTGATTGGGTCTTACAGGTGGCGAGGTTTATACAATTCCCCTCTGTTACAAACCAAATGTTAGGCAAGAAGCATGGGATAAAAATGGAGACTAGTTTCGGAAGTGCCAGGCTGGGCTGTGGGACAGTGGATGCATAGGGATGATTCAAATGGAACTATTAAAGAGATGCAACGAGGCCCTTTATCTACTTCCCTAGAGGCAGATGAACTGGTGAATACCATTTTATGTCTGTGTCAAGTAAGTAAGTTAGCATGCTAGCAGATACTATAGACTTTCAATGATTATGCTAATGCTAGTTAGCAATTGCGCCACGGCTAGTTAGCCACTGCCGTCAAACTGCACGCATAGACATACATACACATGGTATGCATGAGTTCATCTGACTCTGGGGAAGTAGATATTGTGAAAATCCCGAAATATCCCTTTAACAGGCATTACCTGTGGATTATTGTGATTTAACTAACAGCTATCAACCAATCAGCATCCAGGATCCAAATGTACCGTTTGGGATCTAGTCTAGATTAAACCTCATAGGAAGACAGTTTAATCATGTGGAGGTTTCATTTCTGTTTAACCAAACACTCTGTTTGTCTTTGGCAGGAGAGAGGCCAGACTTTCCCTCTGACAGCAGGAAGAGTCCCTCAGGGGAACCAGACCCAGAGACACCCAAACCAGTGAGACCACACCACTGCTCCCACTGTGGAAAGAGTTTTACCTGGTTATCAAAGCTGAAAGAGCACGAGAGGACACACACTGGAGAAAAGCCTTACCAATGTGTCATTTGTGGAAAAACTTTTACCCAGTTAGGGGGCTTTCAATATCATGAGCGGACACACAGAGAAAACAATACCTACCACTGCTCTCAGAATGGAACGACATTTCCCCAGTTAGGGAACCTGAAAAAGAACGACAGAATTCTCACACAGGGAGAGAAGACAAACCACTGCTCCCGGTGCGGAAAGAGTTTTAAATGGTTATCAAAGCTGAAAGAGCACGAGAGGACCCACACAGGAGAAAAGCCTTTCCAATGCTCCCATTGCGAAAAGAAATTTAACCAGTCATCGCATCTGAAAGAGCATGAGAGAATACACACAGGAGAGAAGCCGTACCAATGCTCCCAGTGTGGAAAGGGTTTTACCTGGTTATGGAACCTGAAAACACACGAGAGGACACACACGGGAGAAAAGCCGTACCAATGCTCCCTGTGTGGAAAGACCTTTACCCAGTTAGGGGGCTTTAAATATCACGAGAGAACACACACAGAAAAAAAGAGCTACCACTGCTCTCAGTGTGAAAAGACATTTACCCGGTTAGGGGAACCTAAAAAAGCATGAGACAATACACACACAGGAGGAGACAATACACACACAGGAGGAGACAATACACACAGGAGGAGACAATACACACACAGGAGGAGACAATACACACACGGGAGGAGACAATACACACACAGGAAGAGACAATACACACACGGGAAGAGAAGGCTCCCAGTGCGGAGAGACTTTTAGTCGGTTAGGGAACCTGAAAGAACATGAAATAACACATAAAGGATAGAAACCAGGGGTGAATTCACCACCTGGTAATTCTGGCAAATGCCAGATGGGCTGGACCATTTTTTTAGTTGGGTGGTCAAAATTGACAGGCACACGTATTTTTTAAATATATTAAAATACAAAAATGACCTATAATATATATTTTTGTGCAATTTCTCAGTTATACTAATGAGCCTTTGGCTGGTCAGTGCAGTAGAACCTTCACTGGGCAACGGCCGGCCCCCCTACCAAGTTGGGCTGGCCAATTTTACCATTCAATGTCAAACGCGGCATCAGCATAGAGACGTGCTCTGACAGTCATCAGTAAGACAGCCAATATAGACTGTCATCAGTAAGACAGCCAATATAGGCAGTCATCAGTAAGACAGCCAATATAGGCAGTCATCTGTAAGACAGCCAATATAGGCAGTCATCTGTAAGACAGCCAATATAGGCAGTCATCTGTAAGACAGCCAATATAGACTGTCATCAGTAAGACAGCCAATATAGGCAGTCATCAGTAAGACAGCCAATATAGGCAGTCATCAGTAAGACAGCCAATATAGGCAGTCATCTGTAAGACAGCCAATATAGGCAGTCATCTGTAAGACAGCCAATATAGGCAGTCATCTGTAAGACAGCCAATATAGACTGTCATCAGTAAGACAGCCAATATAGGCAGTCATCAGTAAGACAGCCAATATAGGCAGTCATCAGTAAGACAGCCAATATAGGCAGTCATCTGTAAGACAGCCAATATAGGCAGTCATCTGTAAGACAGCCAATATAGGCAGTCATCTGTAAGACAGCCAATATAGGCAGTCATCAGTAAGACAGCCAATATAGGCAGTCATCAGTAAGACAGCCAATATAGGCAGTCATCAGTAAGACAGCCAATATAGGCAGTCATCAGTAAGACAGCCAATATAGGCAGTCATCAGTAAGACAGCCAATATAGGCAGTCATCAGTAAGACAGCCAATATAGGCAGTCATCAGTAAGACAGCCAATATAGGCAGTCATCAGTAAGACAGCCAATATAGGCAGTCATCAGTAAGACAGCCAATATAGGCAGTCATCAGTAAGACAGCCAATATAGGCAGTCATCAGTAAGACAGCCAATATAGGCAGTCATCAGTAAGACAGCCAATATAGGCAGTCATCAGTAAGACAGCCAATATAGGCAGTCATCAGTAAGACAGCCAATATAGGCAGTCATCAGTAAGACAGCCAATATAGGCAGTCATCTGTAAGACAGCCAATATAGGTCATCAGTCATCATGTAAGACAGCCAATATAGGCAGTCATCAGTAAGACAGCCAATATAGGCAGTCATCAGTAAGACAGCCAATATAGGCAGTCATCAGTAAGACAGCCAATATAGGCAGTCATCAGTAAGACAGCCAATATAGGCAGTCATCAGTAAGACAGCCAATATAGGCAGTCATCAGTAAGACAGCCAATATAGGCAGTCATCAGTAAGACAGCCAATATAGGCAGTCATCAGTAAGACAGCCAATATAGGCAGTCATCTGTAAGACAGCCAATATAGGCAGTCATCTGTAAGACAGCCAATATAGGCAGTCATCTGTAAGACAGCCAATATAGGCAGTCATCAGTAAGACAGCCAATATAGGCAGTCATCAGTAAGACAGCCAATATAGGCAGTCATCAGTAAGACAGCCAATATAGGCAGTCATCAGTAAGACAGCCAATATAGGCAGTCATCAGTAAGACAGCCAATATAGGCAGTCATCAGTAAGACAGCCAATATAGGCAGTCATCAGTAAGACAGCCAATATAGACTGTCATCAGTAAGACAGCCAATATAGGCAGTCATCAGTAAGACAGCCAATATAGGCAGTCATCTGTAAGACAGCCAATATAGGCAGTCATCTGTAAGACAGCCAATATAGGCAGTCATCAGTAAGACAGCCAATATAGAAGGCTACAACCTTCTCTGACTGTTGTAACTAAGGATATTTCAGTAGCAGAAGGCTACAACTTTCTCTGACTGTTGTAACTAAGGATATTTCAGTAGCAGAAGGCTACAACCTTCTCTGACTGTTGTAACTAAGGATATTTCAGTAGCAGAAGGCTACAACCTTCTCTGACTGTAAGGATATTATTGGGGCAAAATGATTTGCGTTTTAACCACACGTTTACATTTGTGATGATGTAATCTTTATAGTTATGCTGCCATATTTTAGCCTGAGATGCTGAAAAAGAACACTACTATTTTGACTGCTTGTAATGATGCTGATAACAGAACATTAAATGACTATTTAGACTGCCTGTCTGTGTCTTGCTTGTATGAAAACTGCTGCTGAGATCGCTGTATGCAAGAGCACACCTTTGGTTGTAGAAGTGTAATTGACATACCTTTCCTTGGTTATAGAAGTGTAGTTGACATACCTTTCCTTGGTTGTAGAAGTGTAGTTGACATACCTTTCCTTGGTTGTAGAAGTGTAATTGGAATACCTTTCCTTGGTTGTAGAAGTGTAATTGACATACCTTTCCTTGGTTGTAGAAGTGTAATTGAAATACCTTTCCTTGGTTGTAGAAGTGTAATTGACATACCTTTCCTTGGTTGTAGAAGTGTAGTTGAAATACCTTTCCTTGGTTGTAGAAGTGTAGATGAAATACCTTTCCTTGGTTGTAGAAGTGTAGTTGAAATACCTTTCCTTGGTTGTAGAAGTGTAGTTGACATACCTTTCCTTGGTTGTAGAAGTGTAGTTGACATACCTTTCCTTGGTTGTAGAAGTGTAATTGACATACCTTTCCTTGGTTGTAGAAGTGTAGTTGACATACCTTTCCTTGGTTGTAGAAGTGTAGTTGACATACCTTTCCTTGGTTGTAGAAGTGTAATTGACATACCTTTCCTTGGTTGTAGAAGTGTAGTTGACATACCTTTCCTTGGTTGTAGAAGTGTAATTGACATACCTTTCCTTGGTTGTAGAAGTGTAGTTGACATACCTTTCCTTGGTTGTAGAAGTGTAATTGACATACCTTTCCTTGGTTGTAGAAGTGTAATTGACATACCTTTCCTTGGTTGTAGAAGTGTAATTGACATACCTTTCCTTGGTTGTAGAAGTGTAATTGACATACCTTTCCTTGGTTGTAGAAGTGTAGTTGACATACCTTTCTTTGGTTTGCTCTTTTGTCATATAAACTCTCCAAACAGCCCTCCCGACCGCTTGGAGGTGTCCGCATGGTCCCAAAGCACACTGTCAACTTCTTTTGTATCACATTCCAATGATAAAACACGGGGGACAAAAATGCAATTTTTGAATGTGAGGGGACATGCCCCCTTCCCCGTCCCCCGTGTCCCTAGTGGAAGTTGCGGCTCTGGCTGCATGTAACTCCCCACATGAGTTTTGCATTTGGGTAAAAACAATCTGCGTAACCTAGGCAACAACTGTTATTTTGCTTCTCAATGATCATGCAAGTGAAGTACCACACCATTTGATGGACGGCACATTTATTTAAATTCTCCAGTTCCACCTCTGGGCAGCCACTCCATAGCCGGAAAGCAGAGCTTGACAGTGGCGAGTTCGTTTGCATGGTCCGGTGCCCTGGATGGGTGGAGTTTGTACATTTTAGAACATTCCATTGGTCCTTAAGGGAAATCTTCACCCACCGGGGCCCTGGGGTTCTACTAAACTAACAAATGGAATGGTGTTAAGATGGTCATTCCATGGATCATTTAGCTATTTGATTTAGAGTTTTAGGACCCCTTTAGTTATATAAAAATATATATTTACATTTTTATTTTGATAGAATATTGAGTATGTCCTTTACTACTATATAGAAACACATTGAATAACACATTCATAAATGGAAAAAAACACTGTAAAATAAAAAGTCATAAGGTTTTGACGTGTCTGTCATTCGGAGCGCATTCAGACCTTGACTTTTTACACATTTTGTTACGTTACAGCCTTCTTCTAAAATGTATTAAATAAATACAAATTCTCAGCAATCAACACACAATGCCCCATAATGAAAAAGCGAAAACAGGTTTTTAGAAATGTTTGCAACTGTATAAAAAAAGATACCTTATTTCCATAAGTATTGAGACTGGAAATTGAGGCACCTAAAGACTCAGACCATGAGACACAATATTCTCTGGTCTGACCAAACCAAGATTGAACTCTTTGGCCTGAATGTCAAGCGTCACGTCTGGAGGAAACCTGACACAACCCCTACGGTGAAGCATGGTGGTGGCAGCATCACGTCTGGAGGAAACCTGACACCACCCCTACGGTGAAGCATGGAGGTGGCAGCATCACGTCTGGAGGAAACCTGGCACCATCCCTACGGTGAAGCATGGTGGTTACAACATCATGCTGTGGGGATATTTTCCAGCGGCAGGGACTGGGACTCGTCAGGATTTTAGGAAAAGGTGACAGAGCAAAGTATAGAGAGATTCTTGATGAAAACCTGCTCCAGAGCACTCAGGGCCTCAGACTGTGGCAAAGGTTCACCTTCCAACAGGACAACAACACTAGGCACACAGCTAAAGGCAATGCAGGAGTGGCTTCAGGACAAGTCTGAATGTCCTTGAATGGCCCAGCCAGAGCCCAGATTTGAACCAGATCGAACATCTCTGGAGAGACCTGATGATAGCTGTGCAGCAACGCTCCCCATCCAACCTGACGGAGCTTGAGAGGATCTGCAGAGAAAATGGAAGCATCTTCCCAAATACAGGTGTGCCAAGCTTGTAACGTCATACCCAAGAAGACTCAAGGTTGTAATCGCTGCCAAAGGTGCTTCAACAAAGTACTGAGTAAAGGGTCTCAATACTTATGTAAATGTGATATTTCAGTTTCTTGATTTTTAATAAATTAGTAAACATTTCTAAAAACCTATTTCTGCTTTGTCTACATGGGGTATTGTGTATAGATTGATGAGGGGGAAAAAAGATTTAATCAATTTTAGAATAAGGCTGTAATGTAACAAAATGTGGAAAAAGTCGAGGAGTCTGAATACTTACCGAATGCGCTGAATCTAGGATATAGAAGCTCAGAAGACCAAAATAAGTTGGAGACAAATATTTAACCCCTTTAGTTGTTGGCCACAAACATTATTTAAATCAGTTACCTTCAGACAAGTCCCATGACAGCCTCCACTGATCTCCAGTGGTGTTTTTGTATTAGTTTTAAACATGAGCTGGTTAAAAAGACAAGGACCATGTCTCGCCAGTCACTGATACAGAAATGGTTGAGAAACGCTGTACTGTACTGCCAATATTGGCTATGGCCCGTCAAGTGACCGGGTGAAATCGGTGAGGGGAGGCGCCCCATGATCAAATGGAACAGTCATCTGCGCTGCTCTGTCATTTTGTCAGCAATCCAGCATGGATCAATGGCTGTATAAAGACTGGCCAAAACCATAGATCACCTGACTCCATTCATTCCTATAGGACGAGTCAATAGCACATGACATGCTCAGTTTGAGCTACTCCAGGAAATGACTTTGCAGGCTAGCTCAGTGCTGCCCCCTCTGAGTAACTGAAGTTGAAGGCCGACCGGGGTACTGCAGGTTGCCAGTACAATTTTTTTTACAAAAGTCAGACATACATCTGGTGTATTAGAATCAATTATTGGTACAATGATTGTATTCAATTTAAAAAACAAAATGGGGGGGGGGGGTCTGCTAACAACGCCTGCAGTACCGCTGTCGGCCTTGACTTTCCGTGGCTTCAATGAGAGGGGATCGTTTTCCCCTGAGTATGCTGCGTCGTTTAAGAAACATACAAACATCTCTTTTCCACAAAATATATGTTGATGTTTTTTTTAACTATTTTGCATTGGGGAGGTAGATAAAGTGTTTATCATAGTCAATCACTGTTGTATTTTTTTTAAATTTTGTTTACTTGGATAGGGACGAACACATTGACACATTGAACAACAATCGTCCGATGCATTGCACTGAAGTATTGCTAGCAAACGTTCAACACCAGTCCCTATGGGCTTTTATGGAAACAGAAATAAAGAATGAAAAAAAAGTATATGAAAAATAAAGTATACATCTATTGTATTGTGATACGCTGGTTGTCATTCTTCCTACTGCCCACCAGGGGGAGCTGAACTCTTCACTGGGGAAGCTGCTCGGGAAGAGCAGGAGGTTTGAGAAGGTTACGCGGATCTTTGAACACGCCTCCCAACACAACCAGGTACGACTTGCATTGTCGGTCTGTCAATGAATCAATCACAATTAAATAATCAATTATAAAGCGCCTTTTACATGAGCTGTCACAAATCAGCTGTCACAAAGTTATCACATCTGTGCACCCTCCCTCCCTGCCTCCCCACTCCGTTCCTCCCTCCCTCCCCCAGAGCCATGCCCAGCAGACAGAGAGACAGATAAAGGAGGAGTTTGAGAAGCTGCACCAGTTCCTGAGAGAGGAGGAGGAGGCCAGGCTAGCCAGGCTGAGGGAGGAAGAGGAGGAGAGGAATAGAGTGATGAAGGAGAAGAGAGAGAGAGTGGGAAAAGAGATGAAGCTGCTGGCTAAAACCATCCGAGAGATCGAGGAAGAGATGAAGGAAGACAGGGATGACATCGCCTTTCTGCAGGTGTGTGTGTGTGTGTGTGTGTGTGTGTGTGTGTGTGTGTGTGTGTGTGTGTGTGTGTGTGTGTGTGTGTGTGTGTGTGTGTGTGTGTGTGTGTGTGTGTGTGTGTGTGTGTGTGTGTGTGCGTGATGGCATACTGTGCATTGGCATAAATGTGATAAGACATTGCTTTGTTTTCCAGAATTACCAGGAAACAGTAAAGAGGTATGCACTCTCTCTGTCTCTCTCTGTCTCTCTCTCTCTGTCTCTCTCTCAGTCTCTCTCTCTCTGTCTCTCTCTCAGTCTCTCTCTCTCTCTGTCTCTCTCCCCTGTCTCTGTCTCTCTCTCAGTCTCTCTCTCTGTCTCTCTCTCTCTCTGTCTCTTTCCCCCTGTCTCTCTCTCTCTCTCTCTCTCTCTCTGTCTCTCTCTCTCTCTCTCTCTCTCTCTCTGTCTCTCTCTCCCTCTGTCTCTCTCTCTCTCTCTCTGTCTCTCTCGCCCTCTCTGTCTCTCTCTCCCTCTGTCTCTCTCTGTCTCTCTCCCCTGTCTCTCTCTCTCTCTCTGTCTCTCTCTCTCTGGCTCTCTCTCCCTCTGTCTCTCTCTCCCTCTGTCTCTCTCTGTCTCTCTCCCTCTGTCTCTCTCTCCCTCTGTCTCTCTCTGTCTCTCTCCCCTGTCTGTCTCTCTCTCTCTGTCTCTCTCTCTCTGGCTCTCTCTCCCTCTGTCTCTCTCTCCCTCTGTCTCTCTCCATCTCTCTCTCTGTCTCTCTCTCTGTCTCTTTCTCTCTCTCTCTCTCTCTCTCTCTCTGTCTCTTTCTCCCTCTCTGTCTCTCTCTCCCTCTCTCTGTCTCTCTCTCCCTCTCTCTCTCCCTCTGTCTCTCTCCCACTGTCTCTCTCTCTCTCTCTCTGTCTCTCTCTCCCTCTGTCTCTGTCTCTGTCAATTCAATTCAAGGGGCTTTATTGGCATGGGTAACATGTGTTAACATTGCCAAAGCAAGTAAGGTAGATAATATATAAAGTGAAATAAACAATAAAAATTAACAGTAGACATCACACATACAGAAGTTTCAAAACAATAAAGACATTACAAATGTCATATTATATATATACAGTGTTTTTACAATGTACAAATGGTAAAGGACACAAGATAAAATAAATAAGCATAGATATGGGTTGTATTTACAATGGTGCGTGTTCTTCACTGTTTGCCCTTTTCTCGTGGCAACAGGTCACAAATCTTGCTGCTCTGATGGCACACTGTGGAATTTCACCCAGTAGATATGGGAGTTTTCAAAATTGGATTTGTTTTCGAATTCTTGTGGATCTGTGTAATCTGAGGGAAATATGTCTCTCTAATATGGTCATACATTGGGCAGGGAGGTTAGGAAGTGCAGCTCAGTTTCCACCTCATTTTGTGGGCAGTGAGCACATAGCCTGTCTTCTCTTGAGAGCCATGTCTGCCTACGGCGGCCTTTCTCAATAGCAAGGCTATGCTCGCTGAGTCTGTACATAGTCAAAGCTTTCCTTAATTTTGGGTCAGTCACAGTGGTCAGGTATTCTGCCGCTGTGTACTCTCTGTGTAGGGACAAATAGAATTCTAGTTTTCTCAGTTTTTTTGTTAATTCTTTCCAATGTGTCAAGTAATTATCTTTTTGTTTTCTCATGATTTGGTTGGGTCTAATTGTGCTGCTGTCATGGGGCTCTGTAGGGTGTGTTTGTGAACAGTCCCTCTGTCTCTCTCTCCCTCTCTCTCTGTCTCTCTCTCCCTCTCTCTCTGTCTCTCTCTCCCTCTGTCTCTCTCCCCTCTGTCTCTCTCCCCTCTCTCTCTCTCCCCCTCTCTCTCTCTCTCTCCCTGTTTCTCTCTCTCTGTTTCTCTCTCTCTCACTCTGTGCTTCTCTTTTTGGCACAAATCACACACAGAGCCCTGTAACAGAATAGAGTATGTGTGTTTGTAGGACGTGGCAGAGTCATGGGGAGCCAGAGGAGGTGTGTGGTCCTCTGATAGACGTGTCCAAACACCTGACCAACCTCCGTTACCCGTCTGGAACGACATG
>NW_027009394.1:0-46466 GCF_036934945.1 Oncorhynchus masou masou | reverse complement strand
TGTAGGGGTAGTAGTTCCAGGCCTTCTCTGTCACATAGAAGATTTTAGGGACCACAGCCCTGGCCCAGCTCGGGAGCTTACTGAAAGAGACAAAAGAAGATAAGTGAGCTGAATGAAATAAGGGAGGAGTAGAGTGAAGAAAAGAGAGAAGCAAGGGAACGAGGGATGAGAAGAGACAAGAAGAGGGGAGAAGTAGAGGTAAGGTGGAGCACAGTGAGAGAAATAGAGAACAGCATCAAGCAGAAACGAGAGAAGACATGACATCCATCTGAATCATAGACCTGAACCTTTCCACCCCTTGCTATCCCTTCCTCACTGTTAGACCCTATACAGTATCTGGCGCCAGCTGTGAGGAGACGAAAATGGAGACTGCTGGGTGGCCATTGCGGCTCAAAATTCTGTATATGATGGTGATGTTACTGGGCAACCTGCAGTAAAAGGGAGAGGACGGAGCACAGAGAACACAGACAGGGGTTTTCTCATTCAGAACTAAAGGGACCTCTGTGACCATCATGGTCTGACCTTGTAGCCAATCAGGGAGAACCCATTCCAGAATGTCCTATCTAAACCCTAACCAGAGAACCAGAGCTGGAAGGATGAGCAGCGAAGATGTCTGCTGCTGTGATGCTGAGATGGATGTTTATATTTTGGCAAAGTTTGGAAAAGCAAAATGCTGAGTTAAAACTGTTAAATACGAGGAGAGAGGACAAGAATCCTATGAGAACAAATTAAATTGCCACTGAGATTTTGAGCCCTTGGGTGGAGGCATAAACTTTATTAGAGGCATAAAGTATATTTTATCCCAATTCCATCCGGACACTACATTTGTGTGGATGAATCGAAGCAGAAATCCCGCAACAGCAAAAGCCAACAGGTACAGCCCAAATGGCTGTGTATGAGGGACGCAGACCCATAAATATTGTGGGTGTCACGGGTGGGGTAGTTTACTGCAGTCAATATCATACATTGGAGAAGTGCAGACTGCAGCACCAGGCCAGCCATAAAGTTGCAAATAGCTCTGTCAACAGAAGGTGGGCGGCTGCCATTTTAAACAGCCAAATGCCACTGGGGGAGGATTCCCACTCAAAATGCTACATTTACTGAGTAATGTTGGAGCACAACCCTCCCTCCCTCAGCCTTGTTGATTCGATGGCTGAATCACATGAGGATGGGGGCCCCTTAATTGGGGAGGACGGGCTGGTGGAACGGTATCAAATACATAAAACACATTGTTTCCATGTGTTTGGTGCCATTCCATGCGCTCCGTTACGGCCATTATTATGGTCCGTCCTCCCCTCAGCAGCCTCCTGTGGACTGAATATTGTGTTCCTGTTGGTCCCAGTCTACAGATCCTCCAGTCGCTAATCTCCTGTCAGTTCCACAGAGGACTGACATGCTGTGTTCATTGCACTCTCACTGACGGACCTTTAAATAGCAAAGTATAGAGGACCACTTTTATGTCCTCAACCTCCCTTTCTGCACACACAAACTCTCACACACACTGACGTACTTGTCTGGCTGTGGTAGCAGGTGGTCTGTGGGTGGGAAGGCAGGTACAGCATCCCAACGTGACTGTTTAAATGATCCACCACTTACACAACACTGATCTCCTCTCCCATCAGAGCTCACACTGGCAGCTACCAGTCTTACTTCTGTCTGAAAACCCCCACTCCTCTCTGTCTTTTCCAGTTCTTTCTCTTTCTGCCTCGCCTGGCATTTTAAAATCTAAAACCGGCACTCAAATCTCTACAGGGAAGTGACTGGTGGTAACAAAACCAGTCATGGTAACATAATGTGTGCTAAATTAGAACTAAGGTTTTGAAATTATGTTTAAAAACTTGAGTTTCAGAAGTGGGCATCTGTAACCTGTGAACTGGGACCCTGTACCACCCATATATACCATACATTACTGGTACCACCCATAGATACCATACATTAATGGTGCCACCCATAGATACTATACATTACTGGTACCACCCATAGATACCATACATTAATGGTGCCACCCATAGATACCATACATTACTGGTGCCACCCATAGATACCATACATTACAGATACAACCCATAGATACCATACATTACTGGTACCACCCATAGATACCATACATTACTGGTCCCACCCATAGATACCATACATTACTGGTACCACCCATAGATACCATACATTACTGGTACCACCCATAGATACCACACATTACTGGTACCACCCATAGATACCATACATTACTGGTCCCACCCATTATCATGACCTGCTTCCCAAATGTCACTATTTTCCCTATGGTCAAAAGTAATATTGCATTATAAAGGGATTAGGGTGCCATTTAAGATGTCGCCCATCTCTGACCCGGTTTGTACCTATCTGACCCCCTGGAAACCAATCAGAGTGTCTCCTTGCTTCCAGACATCTAATGAAGTCAGTGAATGGGAGATAGATAACGCTCCATAGGGACCAGACCCATGGAATCAATAGAGAGCAGTTCCTTCCGCCAGGCAGGCAGGTCTGCTGTGATCAGAATGAAACAGTCTGGAACACAGTTAGACCTGATGGATTTCCCAGAGCAGCACACTGCAGGGCCGTGGCTTTCTGTGACTGTCCGCCAACGCTGTCCACTTAGTGCATGAAGAACCCCTTGGGTTGTGACGGTTGCCTAGCTGGTGGAGGATTTGGCTAAATTTGGATGTGGGAGGCTGTTTCCATTGGCGACCGCATCTTGACCATTTTCCAAACTGGAATGAACCCACTCTGCTAAACTGTGCTCCTGGTCACACTTCTGATGACGAGTCAGTGACTCCACACTGACTCTGGATCTGTCAGTATTACTACAAGAGAAAGATGTGTGTTTGAGATAAAGAGAAAGAACAAAACATTGTAAAAAGAAAGAAATAGGAGAAGAGTGAGGGAGAGAAGAAAGAGAGCAGAGGTATACAATATGCATGTCTGAGTATCAAAGAGCAGGCGGGTTTGCTTTTGCACTATGTGGATGTTATCATGTGTCTCTGTGTGTGGAAGTGTGATCACTGGGTCAAATCCAGGGCCAACTCACAGAAAGGCATTAGTGAAGCAGAACGCAGCTCTCAGACTCACCAGTGCGTTTAACAGCAAATTCAATTGTGATCTAAATCTTACATAATGGAGAATCAAATATTCAATTTCACACAGTAATCATGTTCAACAGAGTGTGGAGATGGACTAACAAAAAAAATGGGATTGAAATGACACATGCAATAAAATAGATTGCTCTTCATGGCCAGAACCTGTGAGACCTATAATGTTAAAATCTTTATGTCCTCTTATGAGTGTTTTATGGAACCTCCATGTCCATACAGGCAGCCCATACTGTGTACAGTATGTTTTATTCCATTCTATTCTGATCTATTCTATTCCATTCTATACTATTCCATTCCATAATGTTCTATTCTTTTCCATTCTATTCTATTATGTTACATTCTATTCTATTAAGTGACCCATAATGATATGAGGATATCACAATACTATTTAGTTCCTCAGCATACACATCACGGATAAACTGAAATGGTCCACCCACACAGTCAGTGTGGTGAAGAATGTGCAACAGCGCCACTTCAACCCCAGGAGGCTAAAGAAATGTGGCTTGTAACCTAAAACCTCACAAACTTTTACAGATGCACAATTGAGAGCATCCTGTTGGGCTGTATCACCGCCTGGTACGGCAAATGCACCGCCCACAACCGTGGCTCTCCAGAAGGTGGTGGGTTTGCACAACGCATCACCGGGGGCAAACTACCTGCCCTCCAGGACACCCTACAGCACCCGATGTCACAGGAAGGCCAAAAGAGGGCAACAACCACCCGAGCCAGTGCCTGTTCATCCCGCTGTATCCAGATGGCGAGGTCGGTACAGGTGCATCAAAGCTGGGACCAAGAGACTGAAAAACTGCTTCCATCTCAAGTCCATCAGACTGTTAAACAGCCATCGCTAACACAGAGAGGCTGCTGCCTACATACAGACTCGCAAAATCATGGGCCACTTTAATAAATGGATCACAAGTAACTTTAATAATGTTTACATATCTTATATTACTCATCTCATATGTATATACTGTATTTTATACCATCTATTGCATCTGGCCTATGCTGCTCTGTCATCGCTCATCCATATATTTATATGTACCTATTCTTATTCCATCCCTTTAGATTTGTGTGTATTAGGTAGTTGTTGTGGAATTGTTAGATTACTTGTTAGATATTCCTGCACTGTCGGAACTAGAAGCACGAGCATTTAGCTACACTCGCAATAACATATGCTAACCATGTGTATGTGACCAATAAAGTTTAATTTGATTTGATTTAGATTATAAAATGGCTGGGCCTGAGTAAAAGTGACTGGGCCTGAGTAAAAGACTGGGCCTGAGTAAAAGTGACTGGGCCTGAGTAAAGTGACTGGGCCTGAGTAAAAGTGATCAAAAGCCAACATTTTCCAGTAAAAATACAGCAAAAATAACTGAACATTTTTACGCATCACATTGCATCATTTAACACATGATAATGTGACCAAGAAACACCACAAAATGTCCTTGTCCAACAAACCTTTTGGGCCTACAGATGTAAGATCTTAACTGAGAATGTTTGTTACAGCATGAAAATAATTCCTGCAGCAACAGGAATTGTGAATTGTTATGTGGAATATGATTACATTTACATTTTTGTGGGGGTAGATACATATTTTGTCAAGGAAAATCAAGTCTGAAATGTCAATGTGTAACCACAAATCTCAGAAGCCTTTTTAAACCTCCAATACACTACTAATATTTCTACTATGATCCTACATCTGTAGCCAGGGCAGCTACACACATTACAACCTCTTACAGCAACACTGCTGACAAAACAGGCAGACTGTCCAACTCAGACAGTAAACAATCATAATGAAATACACAACATCATAGGAGGCGTGTGAGTTTCATGTTTAGTGTAGCAATTCAGCCCCAACTAGAGGAACATTTTCAAGGAGCATTCGGGGGTGGGGGCTTTTATAAACACATTTCAGGTAATTCTATGACATTCATTATCAGAATCTTTAATATGATACCACAACCATGACAGGGTAGGCCTAGGATACTCTACTGACACTGACAAACTGAGATCAATGAAAATGACCTTGTCTTGAATGCAACCATCTAATCTAGGCCTACGAGAAGGGGAGACACACATTGTACAATATGACACTCCATCTAGCCTGGAGGAGAGAAGCATTGTCCTAAACTTTCCAGTGGCACTGACTCACCCAATGAAGACAGTGAATATGGCACTCCCCAAGGATATGTCAGACGCTCCCCGCTAGTGCCAGGAGATTAGTCCTGCTGTAGCTTACTAATGGGAATAAACTACACAACACCTTGTGCTTAAATCATTTGACAGGATCCTTCGGAGTATACAGTATGTGACTTTTGTGTTTACTGTATCTTCTGTAGGCAGTATTCAATCTGGTAGGACCATGGCTTTGTGGCGTCTGGTTTGCTTAATATGAGGAATTTGATGTATAGCATTTTATTTTATTTTTTACTTTTACTGAAGTGTGACAATTGAGTACTTTCCCCACTACTGTACACATAAATCCAGATACTTTTATACTGTTATTACTCAACTAGTATTTTACTGGGAAACTTTCACTTTTACTTAAGTCGTTTAAGTCGTTTTCTATTAAAGTAACTTTACATATATTTTTTGTGTACTTTTTACCCTTTTTTCTCCACAATTTCGTGATATCCTATTGGTAGTTACAGTCTTGTCCCATCGCTGCAACTACCGTACCGACTCGGAAGAGGCGAATGTTGAGAGCCATGATTCCTCTGAAACAAAACCCTACCAAGCCGCACTGCTTCTTGACAGACCGCTCGTTTAACCCGGAAGCCAATGTGTAGGAGGTACAACTGATGACCCTGTAAGCGTGCATTTGCCCAGCCCGCCACAGGAGTCGCTAGAGCGCGATGGGACAAGGATATCCCGGATATCCCCTAACCCGGGCGACGCTGGGCTAATAGTGCGCCGCCTCATGGGTTTCCCGGTCTTGGCCAGCTGTGACACAGTCTGGATCTGTAGTAGCGCCTCAAGCGCCGCAGTGCAGTGCTTTGGACCGCTGTGCCACTCGGGAAAACCTTTATTTTCACTCAAGTATGTCAATTGAGTACTTTTTACAACACAGTTGGTAAGTACACACTTACTTGTTGAGGTAGACCCGTTTTTCTGTGAACTGTCCCTGTCCATGTGTGGGGTCCTCGTAGGGGTTCGCTCCTGCACCACCTCCACTCCTTTTCTCCACGCTCACTCTGTTCATGGCTGTGCTTGCTGATCATATACAGCTGGCCAATCCTGTACTGGAAGACAGACAGACAGACAGACAGACAGACAGACAGACAGACAGACAGACAGACAGACAGACAGACAGATGTGGTTTTAGATCCACCATTCTAATGTTAGCTGTACAACAAATTGGAATGTTTCCAAACATTGTAGGAACGTTCATTGTTTGCAGGAATACATAGAGCAAGACGACAGCTTTAGCATGAGGCCATTTAAAGATCATTAATAAGTTAAGATTAGTTGAGTATAATTAGGAATTTTATTGGTGAAATCTAAGGTTGTTGAAGAATGATGGTAAGATAAAACCACTAGTAAATTCCATTTAATGTTAGGCATCAGAACAATAACTTCATGACCATCATTAAACATATAAGCCCAGATCAGGTGCTATCCCAAGATCATAAATACCAGAGTTACAACAACCATGGCATATTCACACCTGGTAACCATCTCCATAACAACCAAACACATGATTTAAAAGAGTCACCCACACCATAACAACAGAAACGTCCATATCAGTCCCACCCCGAGCTAGCTCTAAACAACAGAACAATAGCAACAGTTGCCCACGCTAGGTGATACCATGTCCCAGAGGCCTCCAGTCTAGTCAACACTCACAATCCTTCACTCATCACATACCGGCATGGACGGTGAGGGCGTAACGACCATGTTGCTGTGAGCGACAGGGATGGTGTCATCCAACTCGGGTGGAAAACATGAGTTGGGAGAGCAGGAGGGGGATCTCAACAGCTTTGAGAGCCAGCGGTTTTCCGACTGCTGGCATCCCCATTCGTAGTCCAGGAAATCAATACTGAACTGTGACTAACATATATGACCCTGGTAGTCCTCTCAGGGACACAGAGGGGCTCAGTGCCTGTATCCCAAATGCCTACATAGTGTACTACTTTAGACCAGGACCCATAGGGCTCCGGTCAAAACTAGTGTACTATAGGGACTAAATTGGCATTCGGGACTCAACCAGTGGCTCAGGAGTGTAGCTTCCTATAGAGTTTCAGAGAGACCAAACTAATCTAGGAGGGGAACAGAAACAGTCCACGGGGCTCTGACTTGTGGCTGACACCTCTTTTGATGATGTACCCCAAGACGTCGAAGAGTAAGGTGTGGAGCATGAGGGAAAAAGAAGACCATTCTTAGAAATAGCACTATCAGCAGAACCAGTGGCAGCAAGAAAACAACATGTGGGGGTGTGAGTGCAAGTTAAACTACAAATACTTATATTATGCCCAACAATCCAATCATTTTGGAACTTTCAGACTGTGGTAATGGCTGGTTCACTAAAGCAAATGGGGGAATATTTCTATATATTCTGGTCACAATTAACGACCTTTTTGCTGTCACACCAAATTAGGTTTCTGTCACAATGGTACCCTAATGCAGTATACCTTATTATTACAGTAGGCTTGGTGGTGCAGCTCCACCGTGGGACTCCCAATCCCGTTAATTACACTGGGACCCTTTGATACACAGGAGCGCAGTGCCATTCATCACAATGGGCTCCCTGGCGCTTGGCCGCGCATTAGGCGAGTGACACTTTTTAATGGAATTCTATGATCTGGATATGATGTTTAGTGCTGCCTCTGTTTACAGGGCCTCTCGGGAGGTGATTTCTCAAACTGAAGGCTGAAGTACAGACGTTAAATTAAATGATGTTCTCTCTCTCTGCATCTATTTTTCTCTCTCCATCTCCATATCGCAATAAATTAAATTCAGTAGACTTTATTAACAGCAAGTTAAATGACTTATGTTGTCAAAATACACTTATAACAACAATGGTGGGACCAACTGCAATAAGGTATCAATAATGTATCTAATTCTCTGTCCATATCTCTATGTATCTATTTCTCTGTCCATGTATCTATTTCTCTGTCCATATCTCTCTATGTATCTAATTCTCTCTATCTCTCTATGTATCTATTTCTCTGTCCATCTCTCTCTATGTATCTAATTCTCTGTCCATATCTCTCTATGTATCTATTTCTCTGTCCATCTCTCTCTCTAAGCATCTATTTCTCTCTCTATGTATCTATTTCTCTGTCCATATCTCTCTCTATGTATCTATTTCTCTGTCCATCTCTCTCTATTTCTAATCATCTATTTCTCCATATCTCTCTCTATGTATCTATTTCTCTGTCCATATCTCACTCTCTATGTATCTATTTCTCTGTCCATATCTCTCTCTATGTATCTATTTCTCTGTCCATCTCTCTCTCTATGTATCTATTTCTCTGTCCATATCTCTCTCTATGTATCTATTTCTCTGTCCATATCTCTCTCTCTATGTATCTATTTCCTCTGTCCACATCTCTCTCTATGTATCTATTTCTCTGTCCATATCTCTCTATGTATCTAATTCCTCTGTCCATATCTCTCTATGTATCTATTTCTCTGTCCATCTGTCTCTCTCTATGTATCTATTTCTCTGTCCATATCTCTCTCTATGTATCTATTTCTCTGTCCATATCTCTCTCTATGTATCTAATTCTCTGTCCATATATCTCTATGTATCTATTTCTCTCTTTCCATCTCTCTCTCTATGTATCTATATTTCTCTGTCCATCTCTCTCTAAGCATCTATTTCTCTCTCTCTATGTATCTATTTCTCTGTCCATATCTCTCTATGTATCTATTTTTGTCCATATCTCTCTCTATGTATCTATTTCTCTGTCCATATCTCTCTCTATGTATCTATTTCTCTGTCCATATCTCTCTCTATGTATCTATTTCTCTGTCCATCTCTCTCTCTCTATGTAATCTATTTCTCTGTCCATATCTCTCTCTATGTATCTATTTCTCTGTCCATCTGTCTCTCTCTATGTATCTATTTCTCTGTCCATCTCTCTCTCTCTCTCTATGTATCTATTTCTCTGTCCATTTCTCTCTATGTATCTATTTCTCTGTCCATATAACTATGTATCTATTTCTGTCCATATCTCTCTCTTTATGTATCTATTTCTCTGTCCATATCTCTCTCTATGTATCTATTTCTCTGTCCATCTGTCTCTCTATCTCTCTCTCTATGTATCTATTTCTCTGTCCATATCTCTCTCTCTATGTATCTATTTCTCTGTCCATATCTCTCTCTATGTATCTAATTCTCTGTCCATATATCTCTCTATGTATCTATTTCTCTGTCCATCTCTCTCTCTATGTATCTATTTCTCTGTCCATCTCTCTCTAAGCATCTATTTCTCTCTCTATGTATTTCTATGTATCTATTTCTCTGTCCATATCTCTCTCTATGTATCTATTTCTTTGTCCATATCTCTCTCTATGTATCTATTTCTCTGTCCATATCTCTCTCTATGTATCTATTTCTCCGTCCATATCTCTCTATGTATCTATTTCTCTGTCCATCTCTATTTCTCTCTCTATGTATCTATTTCTCTGTCCATATCTCTCTCTATGTATCTATTTCTCTGTCCATATATCTCTATGTATCTATTTCTCTGTCCATCTGTCTCTCTCTGTCTCTCTCTATGTATCTATTTCTCTGTCCATCTCTCTCTCTCTATGTATCTATTTCTCTGTCCATTTATTTCTCTCTCTATGTATCTATTTCTCTGTCCATATAACTCTCTATGTATCTATTTCTCTGTCCATATCTCTCTCTTTATGTATCTATTTCTCTGTCCATATCTCTCTCTATGTATCTATTTCTCTGTCCATCTGTCTCTCTATGTATCTATTTCTCTGTCCATATCTCTCCATCTCTATGTATCTATTTCTCTGTCCATATCTCTCTATGTATCTATTTCTCTGTCCATATCTCTCTCTCTATTTCTCTGTATGTATCTATTTCTCTGTCCATATCTCTCTCTCTATGTATCTATTTCTCTGTTCATATCTCTCTCTATGTATCTATTTCTCTGTCCATATCTCTCTCTCTCTATGTATCTATTTCTCTGTCCATATCTCTCTCTCTATGTATCTATTTCTCTGTCCATATCTCTCTCTATGTATCTATTTCTCTGTCCATATCTCTCTCTCTATGTATCTATTTCTCTGTCCATATCTCTCTCTATGTATCTATTTCTCTGTCCATATCTCTCTCTATGTATCTATTTCTCTGTCCATATCTCTCTCTCTATGTATCTATTTCTCTGTCCATATCTATTTCTCTGTCCATATCTCTCTCTATGTATCTATTTCTCTGTCCATATCTCTCTCTATGTATCTATTTCTCTGTCCATATCTCTCTCTCTATGTATCTATTTCTCTGTCCATATCTCTCTCTATGGATCTATTTCTCTCTCCATATCTCTCTCTCGCTCTTCGCCTAAGCACAGTACCCCAGCCCGCTGAGGCTCTAACACAGACTTATATTCTGTCTAATACAATTTTTCATAAAGCTCAAAATGTACGCAAGATCTCATTTAGATGTAGGCTGCCTACACGTCAATTGCAAAGACTGGCAACCACATTGTCAGCTGTTATAGTCAATGGCTTCATTCAAAATGGCACCCTATTCCCTATATAGTGCACTACTTTTGACCAGTGCCCATAGGAGAGCACTATGTAGGGAGCCAATTTGGAAGCATCAAATCACTGTTGTTTGGCATAGGTAGTGTAAGCTGGCGTTACATATAGACAGTCTGCTGCATCCATCCTCCTAGAGAGGAAACACATAGATAAGACACTAGGTTTACAATAATAATGACCTCCTTCAGTCCTCCTGGTATGGTTGAGATGTGTTTTAGCCTCAACTGTCTCTCCTCACACAGAAGCCCAGTCATTTAGCCTTTAACTAAGATATATGGAGAGCTATATTAGCAGTAATTAGTCTGTCTATGTTCGCATTTGAATTACATCATTGTGTTGAGTAGACCATTGTCTGTTAGTTAGCGCTGGGTTGCCGTGTGGGTTGCCGTGTGCGGTTCTAGCCCCAAAAATATCTAGAAAAACGTTCCCTGGCTGTAAACACAAGCTTCTCGCCCCACCTGCTTTTCTGTGGACATGGTGTGTGTGTCTGTCTGTGCGTGTGAAAGTGCGTGTGTGAGTGTGCGTGCGTGCATGGTGCATATACAGTGGGGAGAACCAGTATTTGATACACTGATGATTTTGGAGGTTTTCCTACTTACAAAGCATGTAGAGGTCTGTCATTTTTATCATAGGTACACTTCAACTGTGAGAGACGGAATCTAAAACAATAATCCAGAAAATCACATTGTATGATTTTTAAGTAATTAATTTGCATTTTATTGCATGACATAAGTATTTGATACATCAGAAAAGCAGAACTTAATATTTGGTACAGAAACTTTTGTTTGTAATTACAGAGATCATATTGTCACGCCTTGGTCTTAGTATTTTGTGTTTTAGTTAATTAGTTGGTCAGGTCAGGGTGTGACATGGGTTTATGTTATTGTGTTGTCGTATTGTTTTTTTTGTAGGCATTGGGATTGTAGTTGATTAGGGGTGTGTTTAGTTTAGGTTTGGCTGCCTGAGGCGGTTCTCAATCAGAGTCAGGTGATTCTTGTTGTCTCTGATGGGGAACCGTATTTAGGTAGCCTGGGTTTCACTGTGTATTTCGTGGGTGATTGTTCCTGTCTGTGTAGTTTCACCAGATAGGCTGTAATTAGGTTTCACGTTCCGTTTTGTTGTTTTTTTGTATTTATTAGTTATTTCATGTATAGTTCCGTTTTTTCTTCATTAAAAAACATGAGAAACCAACACGCTGCATTTCGGTCCGACTCTCATTCAACAAACTAAGAATGTCGTTACAGAATCACCCACCACACACGGACCGAGCAGCGTGTTAACAGGCAGGAGCCACAGAAGAGGCAACAGAAGCAGCTTCAGTGGGAGAGGCTGCACCACTTGGAGAATTGGACATGGGAGGAAGAACTGGACGGAAAAGGACCCTGGGCTCAGCCTGGTGAATATCGCCGCCCCAATGAGGAACTAGAGGCGGCTAAAGCGGAGAGGCGCTGGTATGAGGAGGCAGCACGGCGACGTGGATGGAAGCCCAGGAACCAGCCCCAAAAATTTCTTGGGGGGTGGCTTTCAGGGAGTATGGCTACGCCAGGTAGGAGACCTGCACAAACTCCCTGTGCTTACCGGGGGGCTAGAGAGACCGGGCAGGCACCCGTGTTATGCAGTGGTGCGCACGGTGTCCCCAGTGCGGGTTCATAGCCCGGTGCGGTATATTTCAGCTCCGCGTATCGGCCGGGCTAGATTGAGCGTCGAGCCAAATGCCATGAAGCCGGCTCTACGCATCTGGTCCCCAGTGCGTCTCCTTGGGCCGGCTTACATGGCACCAGCCTTGCGCTCGGTGTCTCCGGTTCGCCTACATAGCCCAGTGCGGGCTATTCCACCTCGCCGTACTGGCCGGGCGACCGAGAGTATTCAACCGGGTAAGGTTGGGCAGGCTCGGTGCTCAAGAGCTCCAGTGCGCCTGCACGGTCCGGTCTATCCAGTACCACCTCCCACCTCACACCCCAGCCCTCCGGTAGCAGCTCCCCGCACCAGGCTTCCTGTGCGTGTCTTCGGCCCAATACCACTAGTGCCAGCACCACGCATCAGGCCTACAGTGCGCCTCGCCTCTTCTGCGCTGTCGGAGTCTCCCGCCTGTTCAGCGCTTCTAGAGCCTTCCTCCTCTACAGCGCTGCCGGAGCCTCCTGCCTGTTCGGAGCAGCCTGAGCTGTCAGTCTGCATGGAGCAGCTAGAGCTGCCAGTCTGCATGGAGCAGCTAGAGCTGCCAGTCTGCATGGAGCAGCTAGAGCTGCCAGTCTGCATGGAGCAGCTAGAGCTGCCAGTCTGCAAGGAGCTGCCAGTCTGCAAGGAGCTGTCAGTCTGCATGGAGCAGCCAGAGCTGCCAGTCTGCATGGAGCAGCCAGAGCTGTCAGTCTGCTTGGAGCAGCCAGAGCTGCCAGTCTGCATGGAGCTGCCAGTCTGCAAGGAGCTGCTAGTCTGCATGGAGCAGCCAGAGCTGTCAGTCTGCAAGAAGTTGCCAGTCTGCATGGAGCTGCCAGTCTGCAAGGAGCTGCCAGTCTGCAAGGAGCTGCCAGTCTGCAAGGAGCTGCCAGTCTGCAAGGAGCTGCCAGTCTGCAAGGAGCTGCCAGAGATGTTAGTCTGCATGGAGCAGCCAGAGCTGTCAGTCTGCAAGAAGCCGCCAGAGCTGTCAATCTGCATGGAGCAGCCAGAGACGCCAGTCAGCATGGAGCAGCCAGAGCCGTCAGTCAGCATGAAGCAGCCAGAGCCGTCAGTCTGCCAGGACTCTTCCAGATCTGCTAGTCAACCAGACTCTTCCAGATCTGCTAGTCAACCAGACTCTTCCAGATCTGCTAGTCAACCAGACTCTTCCAGATCCGCCAGTCAGCCAGGATCTTCCAGATCTGCTAGTCAACCAGACTCTTCCAGATCTGCTAGTCAACCAGACTCTTCCAGATCTGCTAGTCAACCAGACTTCCAGATCCGCCAGTCAGTCAGGATCTGCCAGAACTGCCAGCCAGCCAGGATCTGCCGGATTCAACTGCCTGGCTGGGCTTCCTCTCAGTGCTGGGCTGCCCCTCAGTCCCGGGCTGCCCCTCAGTCCCGAGCTTCCCCTCAGTCCCAAGCTTCCCCTCAGTCCCGAGCTGCTTCAGTCCCGAGCTGCCCCTCAGTCCCGAGCTGCCCCTCACTCACGAGCTACTCCTCAGTTCAGTGGGGTTCTGGGTGAGGACTATTAGGCCATGGTCGGCGGCGAGGGTGGATTATCCCAGGACGCGAAGGGGAGGAACTATGACATTTATGGAGTGGGGTCCACGTCCCGAGCCGGAACCGCCACCATGGACAGACGCCCACCCGGACCCTCCCTATGGTTTTGAGGTGCGTCCGGGAGTCCGCACCTTAGGGGGGGGGGTTCTGTCACGCCTTGGTCTTAGTATTTTGTGTTTTAGTTAATTAGTTGGTCAGGCCAGGGTGTGACATGGGTTTATGTTATTGTGTTGTCATATTGGGGTTTTTGTAGGCATTGATATTGTAGTTGATTAGGGGTGTGTTTAGTTTAGGTTTGGCTGCCTGAGGCAGTTCTCAATCAGAGTCAGGTGATTCTTGTTGTCTCTGATGGGGAACCGTATTTAGGTAGCCTGGGTTTCACTGTGTATTTCGTGGGTGATTGTTCCTGTCTCTGTGTAGTTTCACCAGATAGGCTGTAATTAGGTTTCACGTTCCGTTTTGTTGTTTTGTATTTATTAGTTATTTCATGTATATTTCCGTTTTTTCTTCATTAAAAAACATGAGTAACCAACACGCTGCATTTCGGTCCGACTCTCATTCAATAAACGAAGAATGTCGTTTCACATATGTTTCCTGTAGTTCTTGACCAGGTTTGCACACTCTGCAGCAGGGATTTTGGCCCACTCCTCCATACAGATCCTTCAGGTTTCGGGGCTGTCGCTGGGCAATATGGACTTTCAGCTCCCTCCAAAGATTTTCTATTGGGTTCAGGTCTGGAGACTGGCTAGGCCCTCCAGGACCTTGAGATGCTCTTACGGAGCCACTCCTTAGTTACCCTGGCTGTGTGTTTGGTCGTTGTCATGCTGGAAGAGGTTGATGCCCACGAGGTGAGATCTTGCATGGAGCCCCAGACCGAGGGTGATTGACCGTCATTTTGAACTTCTTCCATTTTCGAATAATTGCGCCAACAGTTGTTGCCTTCTCACCAAGCTGCTTGCCTATTGTCCTGGAGCCCATCCCAGCCTTGTGCAGGTCTACAATTGTATCCCTGATGTCCTTACACAGCTCACTGGTCTTGGCCATTGTGGAGAGGTTGGAGTCTGTTTGATTGAGTGTGTGGACAGGTGTCTTTTATACAGGTAACGAGTTCAAACAAGTGCAGTTATTACAGGTAATGAGTGGAGAACAGGAGGGCTTCTTAAAGAAAAACTAACTAACTATCAAATACTTATGTCATGCAATAAAATGCAAATTAATTACTTAAAAATCATACAATGTGATTTTCTGGATTTTTGTTTTAGATTCCGTCTCTCACAGTTGAAGTGTACCTATGATAAAAATGACAGACCTCTACATGCTTTGTAAGTAGGAAAACCTCCAAAATTGTCAGTGTATCAAATACTTGTGTGTGTTCAACAGAAGACAGGGTTGTCATCCAACCATCACTGGTAACCAGTGGTGTACTTAGTAGGGTTGGGACAATACCAGTATCATGATGCTTGTTAGTATCGTGGCAAGGAAACAAAACACAAAACAGATTTAACTTCTTTAGGAAAACAGCCCTAATGTTGGAAACAAACATCATTGTGTGTTCACCCAGATTCACATTTACTTTTTTTCCAGGCTATAGCACACAATATTTTACATACTGTAGGTTTTTATAGGACCAAAGACTCTGCTTCGTGTTTTCATTCTTGCCATGGGAAAATATTGCAGTACTGGTATCATCACAACCCTAGTATCAGTACTAAGAGCAGTAGCAGTGGACTATTAGCATGGAGCAGGCCTGTGGTTATCTATTTGACCCTGTGTAGTGTCTCTATCGATCCTCCCTCCCTTACAGAGAAACGACAGATGAAGGAGAAAAGAGAATGTTTTATAGAGAAACGACAGATGGAGGGAAAGAGAATGTTTTATAGAGAAACGACAGATGAAGGACGGAAAGAGAATGTTTTATAGAGAAATGACAGATGGAGGGAAAGAGAATGTTTTATAGAGAAATGACAGATGGAGGGAAAGAGATGCTCCCTGCTTTACAGGGAAACGACAGATGAAGGAGGGAAAGAGAATGTTTTATAGAGAAACGACAGATGAAGGAGAAAAGAGAATGTTTTATAGAGAAACGACAGATGGAGGGAAAGAGAATGTTTTATAGAGAAACGACAGATGAAGGAGGGAAAGAGAATGTTTTATAGAGAAACGACAGATGAAGGAGGAAAGACAATGTTTTATAGAGAAACGACAGATGAAGGAGGGAAAGAGAATGTTTTATAGAGAAACGACAGATGAAGGAGGGAAAGAGAATGTTTTATAGAGAAATGACAGATGAAGGAGGGAAAGAGAATGTTTTATAGAGAAATGACAGATGGAGGGAAAGAGATGCTCCTGCTTTACAGGGAAACGACAGATGAAGGAGGGAAAGAGAATGTTTTATAGAGAAACGACAGATGAAGGAGGGAAAGAGAATGTTTTATAGAGAAACGACAGATGAAGGAGGGAAAGAGAATGTTTTATAGAGAAACAATAAACGGAGGGAAAGAAAAGACAGAAAGCATCTTTCTGCAGGAATGCAGCCATTGTATGCGGAAACACATTTCAAGCATATTTCAAAGTAAACAGTAAATAATCATTACATTGTTGTACTCCAAGTCTCAAATGCAAATGGCACCCAAGTCCCATATATAATGTGCTATATTTGTCCAGAGTCATATGGGCCCTGGACAAAAGCAATGCACTATGGACAAAAGCAATGCACTATGGACAAAAGCAATGCACTATGGACAAAAGCAATGCACTATAAAGGGAATAGGGTGCCATATGAGAAGAAACCCCTGCCTCGGGTTGCAAAGTTACTGGTCATTTACCAAAGTTACTGGAATATTCAGTCATTTTGGTAATTAACCAGCCCAGTGTGAATGCTTAGACTCGAGAGAATAAACAGAGCCATACCATGCTGGGTCTAATACACTGTGAGCTCCACATGATGTGAACAAGTGGATTCAGCCCCAGTTAGCTAACATGCTAGTATATTCTGCATAGGGACTATGATAGGGTGGATTCAGCCCTAGTTAGCTAACATGCTAGTATATTCTGCATTGGGACTATGATAGAGTGGATTCAGCTAGTTAGCTAACATGCTAGTATATTAGGGACTATGATAGGGTGGATTCAGCCCCAGTTAGCTAACATGCTAGTATATTCTGCATAGGGACTATGATAGAGTGGATTCAGCCCCAGTTAGCTAACATACTAGTATATTAGGGACTATGATAGAGTGGATTCAGCCCCATTAGCTAACATACTAGTATATTAGGGACTATGATAGGTGGATTCAGCCCCAGTTAGCTAACATGCTAGTATATTCTGCATAGGGACTATGATAGGTGGATTCAGCCCCAGTTAGCTAATATGCTAGTATATTAGGGACTATGATAGAGTGGATTCAGCCCCAGTTAGCTAACATGCTAGTATATTCTGCATTGGGACTATGATAGGGTGGATTCAGCCCCAGTTAGCTAACATGCTAGTATATTCTGCATTGGGACTATGATAGGGTGGATTCAGCCCCAGTTAGCTAACATGCTAGTATATTCTGCATAGGGACTATGATAGAGTGGATTCAGCCACAGTTAGCTAACATGCTAGTATATTCTGCATAGGGACTATGATAGGGTGGATTCAGCCCCAGTTAGCTAACATGCTAGTATATTCTGCATAGGGACTATGATAGAGTGGATTCAGCCCCAGTTAGCTAACATGCTAGTATATTCTGCATAGGGACTATGATAGAGTGGATTCAGCCCCAGTTAGCTAACATGCTAGTATATTAGGGACTATGATAGAGTGGATTCAGCCCCAGTTAGCTAACATGCTAGTATATTCTGCATAGGGACTATGATAGAGTGGATTCAGCCCCTAGTATATTAGGGACTATGATACAGAGTGGATTCAGCCCCAGTTAGCTAACATGCTAGTATATTAGGGACTATGATAGAGTGGATTCAGCCCCAGTTAGCTAACATGCTAGTATATTCTGCATAGGGACTATGATAGGGTGGATTCAGCCCCAGTTAGCTAACATGCTAGTATATTCTGCATTGGGACTATGATAGAGTGATTCAGCCCCAGTTAGCTAACATGCTAGTATATTCTGCATAGGGACTATGATAGGGTGGATTCAGCCCCAGTTAGCTAACATGCTAGTATATTAGGGACTATGATAGGGTGGATTCAGCCCCAGTTAGCTAACATGCTAGTATATTCTGCATAGGGACTATGATAGAGTGGATTCAGCCCCAGTTAGCTAACATACTAGTATATTAGGGACTATGATAGGAGTGGATTCAGCCCCAGTTAGCTAACATGCTAGTATATTCTGCATAGGGACTATGATAGAGTGGATTCAGCCCCAGTTAGCTAACATGCTAGTATATTAGGGACTATGATAGAGTGGATTCAACCACAGTTAGCTAACATGCTAGTATATTAGGGACTATGATAGAGTGGATTCAGCCCCAGTTAGCTAACATGCTAGTATATTAGGGACTATGATAGGGTGGATTCAGCCACAGTTAGCTAACATGCTAGTATATTAGGGACTATGATAGGGTGGATTCAGCCCCAGTTAGCTAACATGCTAGTATATTCTGCATTGGGACTATGATAGGGTGGATTCAGCCCCAGTTAGCTAACATGCTAGTATATTCTGCATTGGGACTATGATAGGGTGGATTCAGCCCCAGTTAGCTAACATGCTAGTATATTCTGCATAGGGACTATGATAGGGTGGATTCAGCCCCAGTTAGCTAACATACTAGTATATTAGGGACTATGATAGAGTGGATTCAGCCCCAGTTAGCTAACATACTAGTATATTAGGGACTATGATAGAGTGGATTCAGCCCCAGTTAGCTAACATGCTAGTATATTCTGCATAGGGACTATGATAGAGTGGATTCAGCCCCAGTTAGCTAACATACTAGTATATTCTGCATAGGGACTATGATAGAGTGGATTCAGCCCCAGTTAGCTAACATGCTAGTATATTCTGCATAGGGACTATGATAGAGTGGATTCAGCCCCAGTTAGCTAACATGCTAGTATATTAGGGACTATGATAGGTGGATTCAGCCCCAGTTAGCTAACATACTAGTATATTAGGGACTATGATAGAGTGGATTCAGCCCCCAGTTAGCTAACATACTAGTATATTAGGGACTATGATAGAGTGGATTCAGCCCCAGTTAGCTAACATGCTAGTATATTCTGCATAGGGACTATGATAGAGTGGATTCAGCCCCAGTTAGCTAACATACTAGTATATTCTGCATAGGGACTATGATAGAGTGGATTCAGCCCCAGTTAGCTAACATGCTAGTATATTCTGCATAGGGACTATGATAGAGTGGATTCAGCCCCAGTTAGCTAACATGCTAGTATATTCTGCATAGGGACTATGATAGAGTGGATTCAGCCCCAGTTAGCTAACATGCTAGTATATTCTGCATAGGGACTATGATAGAGTGGATTCAGCCCCAGTTAGCTAACATGCTAGTATATTCTGCATAGGGACTATGATAGGGTGGATTCAGCCCCAGTTAGCTAACATGCTAGTATATTCTGCATAGGGACTATGATAGGGTGGATTCAGCCCCAGTTAGCTAACATGCTAGTATATTAGGGACTATGATAGGGTGGATTCAGCCCCAGTTAGCTAACATGCTAGTATATTAGGGACTATGATAGAGTGGATTCAGCCCCAGTTAGCTAACATGCTAGTATATTCTGCATAGGGACTATGATAGAGTGGATTCAGCCCCAGTTAGCTAACATACTAGTATATTCTGCATAGGGACTATGATAGAGTGGATTCAGCCCCAGTTAGCTAACATACTAGTATATTAGGGACTATGATAGGGTGGATTCAGCCCCAGTTAGCTAACATGCTAGTATATTAGGGACTATGATAGAGTGGATTCAGCCCCAGTTAGCTAACATACTAGTATATTAGGGACTATGATAGAGTGGATTCAGCCCCAGTTAGCTAACATGCTAGTATATTCTGCATAGGGACTATGATAGAGTGGATTCAGCTCCCAGTTAGCTAACATACTAGTATATTAGGGACTATGATAGGGGTGGATTCAGCCCCAGTTAGCTAACATGCTAGTATATTAGGGACTATGATAGAGTGGATTCAGCCCCAGTTAGCTAACATGCTAGTATATTAGGGACTATGATAGGGTGGATTCAGCCCCAGTTAGCTAACATGCTAGTATATTAGGGACTATGATAGAGTGGATTCAGCCCCAGTTAGCTAACATGCTAGTATATTAGGGACTATGATAGAGTGGATTCAGCCCCAGTTAGCTAACATGCTAGTATATTCTGCATAGGGACTATGATAGAGTGGATTCAGCCACAGTTAGCTAACATGCTAGTATATTAGGGACTATGATAGAGTGGATTCAGCCCCAGTTAGCTAACATACTAGTATATTCTGCATAGGGACTATGATAGGGTGGATTCAGCCCCAGTTAGCTAACATACTAGTATATTCTGCATAGGGACTATGATAGAGTGGATTCAGCCCCAGTTAGCTAACATACTAGTATATTAGGGACTATGATAGGGTGGATTCAGCCCCAGTTAGCTAACATGCTAGTATATTAGGGACTATGATAGAGTGGATTCAGCCACAGTTAGCTAACATGCTAGTATATTAGGGACTATGATAGAGTGGATTCAGCCCCAGTTAGCTAACATGCTAGTATATTCTGCATAGGGACTATGATAGGGTGGATTCAGCCCCAGTTAGCTAACATGCTAGTATATTAGGGACTATGATAGAGTGGATTCAGCCCCAGTTAGCTAACATGCTAGTATATTAGGGACTATGATAGGGTGGATTCAGCCACAGTTAGCTAACATGCTAGTATATTAGGGACTATGATAGGTGGATTCAGCCCCAGTTAGCTAACATGCTAGTATATTAGGGACTATGATAGGGTGGATTCAGCCCCAGTTAGCTAACATGCTAGTATAATAGGGACTATGATAGGGTGGATTCAGCCCCAGTTAGCTAACATGCTAGTATATTAGGGACTATGATAGAGTGGATTCAGCCCCAGTTAGCTAACATGCTAGTATATTAAGGAGCCAGAGAACACTGTAGCCCACTGTAATCTCTGAAATAGCAGACCATTAAACTCAGAGCAGAAAGAGCTCTGTGGTCGTGTCCCAAATGACACCCTATTCACTATATAGTATACAAAAGTAGAGCAATAATAGGGTGTCGTTTGTCACGGCCCCGTGAAAACAGGTCCTCTGTAGCTGTAACTCTGACAGATGTCCTCTGACTCTGTAACAATGGTGTCTGAGTTTTGGCCATTACCGGTGTAGTAACACCCACAGAGACAACCAAGGACACATCTGGGGAACAGAGAAAGGGTGTTTATACGTAGGGTGAAGAGAGGGAAGAGGAGGGAGGTCGTGGAGAAAGAGAGAGATGATGAAGAGGAAAAGGAGGTCGGTAGATGAGAAAGGTGAAAGAGGGGGAGAAGAGGTCGGTAGAGGAGAAAGGTGAAAGAGGGGAAGAGGAGAAAGGTAGAGGAGAAAGGTGAAAGACGAGGTCGGTAGAGGGAAAAGAGAAAAATGAAAGAGGGGAGGAGGAGGTCGGTAGAGGAGAAAGGTGAACGAGGGGAAGAGGAGGCCAGTAGAGGAGAAAGGTGAACGAGGGGAAGAGGAGGTCGGTAGAGGAGAAAGGTGAAAGAGGGGAAGAGGAGTCGGTAGAGGAGAAAGGTGAAAGAGGGGAAGAGGAGGTCGGTAGAGGAGAAAGGTGAAAGAGGGGAAGAGGAGGTCGGTAGAGGAGAAAGGTGAACGAGGGGAGAGGAGGTCGGTAGAGGAGAAAGGTGAAAGAGGGAAGAGGAGGTCGGTAGAGGAGAAAGGTGAAAGAGGGGAAGAGGAGGTCGGTAGAGGAGAAAGGTGAACGAGGGGAAGAGGAGGTCGGTAGAGGAGAAAGGTGAAAGAGGGGAAGAGGAGGTCGGTAGAGGAGAAAGGTGAACGAGGGGAAGAGGAGGTCGGTAGAGGAGAAAGGTGAAAGAGGGGAAGAGGCTTGGGGTGGTGAGTGATTCAATGTTGTCCCTTTTTCTGGTATTATTCATCCCCTTGTTAATTGCCTCTTAGCCATTCCACCATCTATCCATCCTCCGGCTCCCACTCCACTTATCTCTATGCACATCTGTCCAGCCTCCGGAGAGAAAAAGCGAGGAGTGAGAAGAAAGGAGGGAGAGAATAATGAATGATTTACAGGCACTTTAACCAAAGAGGCCTTTCTAACCAGCTACCTGTATTCATCTGTATGAGTTGCCTTTCTAAAGAGAACAATGAAACGCACATCTCATTAATCAAACAGCTCTCTGGGCAACGGCTAAAATGGCACCATATTGCCTACAATGCACACTACCAGAAGTAGTGCACTATAGGGAATAACCCTATTCCCTATATCCTGCACTACGAAAAGTAGTGCACGATATAGGAATAGGGTGCGATTTGGGACAAAAACCTTGTGAAAAGCAGGCTTCTGTCGCATCACAAAGGTAGATGATGGGGTGCATAGCTCGAGGCTAATGCATATATACAATGGAACTTACACTGAATACAAGGTAAAGAGGTTTGTTTTTGCTTGTTTGTTTGTTTACCCGTGTGTATGTGTGTGTGTGTCATTCACCTAGCACAATACTATCATTATATATTTCTCCTATCTAATCGCCCTCCTTTCCTTCTCTCTCTTGTCTGTCTCTCTATCCCCTCGTTCTCTCTTAATCTCATTCCCGCTTTCTCCCTCTCTGTTGAACCTCTCAAGCTCCTTTTCTTAACTGTCTATTTTCTCCCTTCGAACCAATTGTTGGATCAATGACAGTTGGAAATGAAACTGCACACACACACACACACACACACACACAGGGAGAGACAGAGAGAAACAGAGAGAGAGAGAGAGAAACAGACAGATATATATAGAGAGAGAGAGGGAGAGAGAGACAGCGAGAGAGAGAGAGAGAGAGAGAGGGAGAGAGAGACAGAGAGAGAGAGTAGGAGAGAGAGAGAGAGGGAGAGAGAGAGACAGAGAGAGAGGGAGAGAGACAGAGAGAGACAGAGAGAGAGAGACAGAGACAGAGAGACAGAGACAGAGACTGTGGGAGGTATAAAGTCAGTAGTAGTGGTGATACAGAACTGCAGCAGGACTGCAGAGGAGAGTCTCTGTCATGGGAGCTGTTGCCGTAAATAAGACAGGACAGTGTGTGTGTATGTGTGTGTGTTTGCTGGCAAGGTGCCCTTACTCAGAGAGTGGTGAGGCCTTTCCCTGTGGTGATTGGCTGTTACCGGTGGCAGCGGGCTGAGTGGAGAGCCCTACATCTACTGCAGCCTGGAGGGTGCTGCTTCAGCACAAATAACACTGTGTGTGTCTGTGTGTATGTGTGCGCTTGTACGGTGTGTGTGTGTGTGTACAGTGTGTGTGTGTGTGTGTGTGTGTGTGTACAGTGTATATGTGTACAGTGTGTATACAGTGTGTACATGTACAGTGTGTGTACGGTGTGTGTGTGTGTATGCATGTACAGTGTGTGTGTGTGTGTGTGTGTGGTGTGTGGTGTGTGTGTGTTTTGGGGGGGGGGGGGTGAGTGAGTGTGTACATACAGCATGTGTGCCTATGCTGCTTCAGCAGACAATTATTTGATGTGTGTGTGAGCAGTTCTACTGTATCTGTGTGCTAAAACATTCATGTGTGTGTGAGCAGTTCTACTGTATCTGTGTGCTAAAACATTCATGTGTGTGTGTGTACTGTACATGTGAGTGATTACATGAACATGTGACATTAGGTGTGTATACGTGAGTATCAGCACATACACTGAGGACAGTAGTCTGACTCATATCTACATCATGCTCTGCCCCTATGGGCCAGACAAGGACTCCTTTGGACAATGACACACTGTCCACCACTAAGTTTAACACGTTTTTTCACTATACATTGTGTCAAAGCCGAAACCAAATTGTACAATATATACAATATGTCAAAATGGCTTCCCACTGTACAAGCCATTTAACTGTTTCCCAATGAAGGTGGAGGAGCACAATGGAGGCTCCCTCATCAAATGATGCATCTCTGCTGTTCTGGAACTCAAATGTCAAATCACTTGAACCTTCCAATGCTTCTGTTCCCAACCTTGTGCGCTGTGCGTCTGTCTAGCTAGCATTAATAATGTGAAAGCTACACGACTGTCATTACATACAAACAGGCTGTGGTAATGTGGCAGTGATACTAATGATGCAGATTGTAGTGGGGAAGACTGCTATCCCTCCCCCTCTCCTCAGCCCCCATCTCTCCCACACCCTTCTCCCCTCCTCTCTCCCTCCCTCCCTCCCTCCCTCTCCCTCCTCTCCTTGATACCTGTCTCCACTAACATTTGTCTGGAGATCGTCTGAATAGAGATGACATAATTGACAGATCACTACGGTTCACTCAGCTGGTTTACACTGCAACCTGCCAGTAGGTGTACTTGTGGAAGCCTGTTTTCATTTGCACACACACTAGAGAGAGATGGGGGAGAGAAGATGAAGGGGGGAGAGATAGAGGGAGATCGAGATGGGGGGAGGAAAGTGTGGGAGATAGGTAGGTAGGGAAGGAGATGGAGGGAGAGGGAAGGAGAGAGGGAGGGAGGGAGGGAGATTGAGAGAGGGGGAGGGATGGAGAGGGAGGGAGGGAGAGAGGAAGGTAGGGAAGGAGATGGAGAGAGGGGGGGTGGAGCAGGAGGGAGAGAGAGAAGGAGAGAAGGAGGCAGGTAGGGGTGGGAGATGGAGAGAGAGGGGGATTGATGGAGAGGGAGGGAGGGACAGAAGGAGGTAGGTAGGGAAGGAGATGGAGAGAGAGTGGGAGGGAGAGCGGTAGGGGAGCCTGTCTCCTCCTCTGTTATATCTGTCTCTTTCCGTTTTGTCACCAAAGCCCCATATACCACCCACCACTGCGACCTGTATGCTCTCGTCGGCTGGCCCTCGCTACATATCCGTTGCCAGACCCACTGGCTCCAGGACATCTATAAGTCGTTGCTCGGTAAATATCCACCTTATCTCAGCTCACTGGTCATCATAACAACACTCACCCGTAGCACAAACTCCAGCAGGTATATTTCACTGGTCATCCCAAAAGCCAACATCTCCTTTGGCCGCCTTTCCTTCCAGTTGTCTGCTGCCAGTGACTGGAACGAATTGCAAAAATCGCTGAATTTGGAGACATATCTCCCTCACTAACTTTAAGCATCAGCTGTCAGAGCAGCTTACCGATTGCTGCAGCTGTACACAGCCCATCTATAAATAGCCCATCCAATCTACCTACCTCATCCCCATATTGTTTTTATTTACTTTTTGCTCTTTTGCACACCAGTATTTCTACTTGCACATCATCATCTGCACATCTATCACTCCAGTGTTAATTTGCTAAATTGTAATTACTTCGCTACTATGGCATATTTATTGCCTTACCTCACGCCATTTGCACACACTGTATATATACTTTTTCTATTGTGTTATTGACTGTACATTTGTCTTCATGTGTAACTCTGTGTTGTTTGTGTCGCACTGCTTTGCTTTATCTTGGCCAGGTCGCATGAGAACTTGTTCTCATACTGTACAGAAGTTAACACACTTGAATAATACGACACGGCATGTAGAAAGGTTGAAATTGTTCATTACTGATTGCAAAACAATGTCCATATGTAAAATATGCTGATTTCAAAGCCGATTGCCATCAAAAACGTTATTCATTCACTTAATAGGTCTCTCTGTCACGTCTGTCCATCAGCCAAAGATGGTCTATTGCATCAGCACCTTGTTTATAGCAGGGTGTCATCTGAATGACATCATTACTGCTTAAAGAGACAGCGCTCACTTTTAGAAAATAAACTACTTCTATGCAAATGTTGTTGATCAGTACAATAAAACAAGTCCCAGATGGAAAGGAAGCAGAGCATTTGTTCTTGTATTTGTAGCCCCATGAAATGAGCCAAAACAAGCTTGATAACTCAATGCATACAAACAGCACTATTAAATATCCATTCCCCTGTCTGGTGAAAAGGGCGAGGCTACATCTTGATTTACTGACTTTATCAATAGACATTTACCACTCAAATAAATGATTACTATTATGTTGTTATGTTGATTGGTAAAACCAAAGTCAAATTGATTGTATAATTAATGAATTAATGCTTTCTCTGATGTTGATGTAAAACTATTCAAATGCAGCGATATTGAACTCTAAAGATGCCCAACAATTGAACAGAGCAGTAGCTGAGTTTATGTGTCTGGATCAAGAGCCATTCTGTGACTCTGGCTGATATAGGCTTCCTTCTTCTTTAGCTGTGGTATCGTTTTGGTATTGAGCATCGTGATACTGGACCTGGTATCAATGTCAAAACTCTGGTATCGTGACAACACTAATAGAGGGGGGGGGGAGAGAGAGAGATGGAAGGGGAAACAGCAGTGCAGCAGAATGAAGACAGTGAGGAGACACTTTCTCTCCCTGTCCATTTGCCTGTCTGTCTCTCTTCATATCTACCTTATTTATCCTCCCTTTGTAACTCTCTCTACATATCTCACTCTCATTCCCTCTCGCTGTCTATCTGCCTGTCTGTCTCTCTTTTCATATCTACCTTATTTATCCTCCCTTTGTAACTCTCTCTACATATCTCACTCTCATTCCCTCTCGCTGTCTATCTGCCTGTCTGTCTCTCTTTTCATATCTACCTTATTTATCCTCCCTTTGTAACTCTCTCTACATATCTCACTCTTATTCCCTCTCGCTGTCTATCTGCCTGTCTGTCTCTCTTTTCATATCTACCTTATTTATCCTCCCTTTGTAACTCTCTCTACATATCTCACTCTCATTCCCTCTCGCTGTCTATCTGCCTGTCTGTCTCTTTTCATATCTACCTTATTTATCCTCCCTTTGTAACTCTCTCTACATATCTCACTCTTATTCCCTCTCGCTGTCTATCTGCCTGTCTGTCTCTCTTTTCATATCTACCTTATTTATCCTCCCTTTGTAACTCTCTCTACATATCTCACTCTCATTCCCTCTCACTGTCTATCTGCCTGTCTGTCTCTCTTTTCATATCTACCTTATTTATCCTCCCTTTGTAACTCTCTCTACATATCTCACTCTTATTCCCTCTCGCTGTCTATCTGCCTGTCTGTCTCTCTTTTCATATCTACCTTATTTATCCTCCCTTTGTAACTCTCTCTACATATCTCACTCTCATTCCCTCTCGCTGTCTATCTGCCTGTCTGTCTCTCTTTTCATATCTACCTTATTTATCCTCCCTTTGTAACTCTCTCTACATATCTCACTCTCATTCCCTCTCGCTGTCTATCTGCCTGTCTGTCTCTCTTTTCATATCTACCTTATTTATCCTCCCTTTGTAACTCTCTCTACATATCTCACTCTCATTCCCTCTCGCTGTCTATCTGCCTGTCTGTCTCTCTTTTCATATCTACCTTATTTATCCTCCCTTTGTAACTCTCTCTACATATCTCACTCTCATTCCCTCTCGCTGTCTATCTGCCTGTCTGTCTCTCTTTTCATATCTACCTTATTTATCCTCCCTTTGTAACTCTCTCTACATATCTCACTCTCATTCCCTCTCGCTGTCTATTTGCCTGTCTGTCTCTCTTTTCATATCCACCTTATTTATCCTCCCTTTGTAACTCTCTCTACATATCTCACTCTCATTCCCTCTCGCTGTCTATCTGCTTGTCTGTCTCTCTTTTCATATTTATCCTCCTTTTGTACCGCTCTCCCTCTCTCCTTCTCTCTCACCCTCCCTCTGTCTCTCTCCCTCTCCGTCCGTCTCCCTCTCCTTCTCTGTCTCTCCTCTTTCTCTCCCACTCCGTCTCTCTCCTTGTCTTTCTCTCCCACTCCGTCTCTCTCACTCTCTCTCCTTCTCTCTCACTCTCCCTCCTTCTCTCTCACTCTCCCTCCATCTCCCTCTCCCTCCCTCTCTCTCTCTCCCTCCCACTCCGTCTCCCTCCCACTCCGTCTCCCTCCCTCTCCGTCTCTCTCACTCTCCCTCCCTCCCTCTGTCTCCCTTTCCCCCCTCCCCCCCTCTCCCCCCTCCCTCCGTCTTCCTCTCTCCGTCTCCCTCTCTCCGTCTCCCTCTCTCCGTCTCCCTCTCTCCGTCTCCCTCTCCCTCCCCATCTCCCTCTCCCTCCCTGTCTCCTCCCTCTCCGTCTCCCTCTCTCTCCCACTCCGTCTCTCTCCCACTCCGTCTCCCTCCCACTCCCGTCTCCCTCCCCTCCCACTCCGTCTCCCTGTCTCTCCCCACTCCGTCTCTCTCCCACTCCGTCTCTCTCCCACTCTGTCTCTCTCCCACTCTGTCTCTCTCCCACTCTGTCTCTCTCCCCTGTCTCTCTCCCTCTCCGTCTCTCTCCCACTCCGTCTCTCTCCCTCCCTCCCCCTCTCCGTCTCTCTCCCCTCCCGTCTCTCTCCCTCCCTCTCTCTCCCCCTCTCCGTCTCTCTCCCTCTCTCTCCCTCCCTCTCCGTCTCTCTCCTCTCCCCTCCCTCCCTCTGTCTCCCTTTCCCCCCTCCCCCTCTCCCCCTCCCTCTCTTCTCTCTCCGTCTCCCTCTCCCCTCTCCCCACTCTCCCTCCCCATCTCCCTCTCCCTCCCTCCCTCTCTCCCTCTCCCCCTCTCCTCCCTCCCTCTCTCCCTCTCCGTCTCTCTCTCTCCCTCTCTCTCCTCCCTCTCTCTCTCCCTCTCCCTCCCCTCTCCCACTCTCTCCCTCCCTCCTCTCCCTCCCTCTCTCCCTCCCTCCTCCCTCTCTCTCTCCGTCTCCCTCCCTCCCCTCCATCTCCCCCCACTCTCCCTCTCTCCCACTCCCTCTCTCCCCACTCCCTCTCTCTCCCTCCCCCTCTCCCCCTCTCCCCTCTCTCCCTCCCTCTCTCTCCCTCTCCTCCCTCCGTCTCTCCCTCCGTCTCCCTCCTTCCCTCCCTCTCTCTCCCTCTCTCCGTCTCTCTCCCTCTCCCTCCCCTCCCTCCCTCCTTCCCTCTCTCTCCCCTCTCCGTCTCTCTCCCTCTCAGTCTCCCTCTCCCTCTCCTCTCCCTCTCTCCCTCCCTCTCTCCCTCTCCAGTCTCCCTCCCCTCTCAGTCCTCCCTCTCACTCCCTCCCTCTCTCTCCCTCCTCTCCATCTCCCTCCCCGTCTCTATCCCTCCCTCTCTCCGTCTCTCTCTGTCTCTCTCTCCGTCTCTCTCTCCGTCTCCTCCGTCCTCTCTCGTCTCTCTCTCCTCTCTCCCCTCTCTCTCTCCTCCGCTCTCTCCCGTCTCTCTCCCTCTCTCTCTCCTCCCTCTCCCTCCCTCCCTCTCCCTCCTCTCCGTCTCCCTCCGTCTCTATCCCTCTCCTCTCTCCGTCTCTCTCCGTCTCTCTCCCTCTCCTCCGTCTCCTCTCCGTCTCCCTCCTCTCCCTCTCCTCTCTCCCTCTCCTCCGTCTCTCTCCCTCTCTTTCCGTCTCCCTCTCCTCCCTCTCTCCCTCTCTCTCCCTCTCTCCATCTCTCCTCCGTCTCTCTCCGTCTCTCTCCGTCTCTCTCTCCTCTCTCTCCCTCTCTCTCCCTCTCCTCTCCCCGTCCCTCCGTCTCCCTCCTCTCCGTCTCCCTCCCTCTCTCCCTCTCTCTCCTCCGTCTCTCCCTCCTCTCTCTCCGTCTCTCTCCGTCTCTCTCCGTCTCTCTCTCCGTCTCTCTCCCTCTCCGTCTCTCCGTCTCTCCCTCCTCTCCGTCTCTCTCCGTCTCTCCCTCTCTCCTCTCCGTCTCTCTCCCTCTCTCTCTCCGTCTCTCTCCGTCTCCTCTCTCCGTCTCTCTCCGTCTCTCTCCCTCTCCGTCTCACTCCCCGTCTCTCTCTCCGTCTCTCTCCCTCTCCCTTTCCGTCTCCCTCTCTCCTCTCAGTCTCCGTCTCCCTCCTCTCCGTCTCCTCTCCCGTCTCCCTCTCCTCTCTCTCTCTCCCGTCTCTCTCCGTCTCTCTCTCCCTCTCTCCCTCTCCGTCTCTCTCCCTCCTCCCTCTCTCTCCCTCCCTCTCTCCCCTCTCCCTCTCCGTCTCTCTCCTCCGTCCCTCCCTCCCTCTCCTTCTCCCTCTCCGTCTCCCTCTCCCTCTCAGTCCTCCTCTCCCTCCGTCTCTCTCTCTCTCCGTCTCTCTCCCCCTCTCTCTCCGTCTCCCTCCGTCTCCACTCCGTCTCTCTCTCCGTCTCTCTCCCTCTCTCTCCCTCTCCTCTCCGCCTCCCTCTCCCTCAGTCTCTCTCCTCCTCTCTCCCCTCTCTCTCTCCGTCTCTCTCCCTCTCCAGTCTCTCTCCCTCTCTCAGTCTCTCTCCCTCTCCCTCCCTCCGTCTCCCTCCGTCTCTCTCCCTCTCTCTCTCTCCGTCTCTCTCCCTCTCTCTCCCTCCCTCTCTCTCCGTCCCTCTCCTCTCCCTCCGTCTCTCCCGTCTCTCTCCCTCTCTCTCTGTCTCTCTCCCTCTCCCTTCCGTCTCTCTCTCTCTCTCAGTCTCTCCTGTCTCCCTCCCTCTCCGTCTCCCTCTCCGTCTCAGTCTCTCTCCGTCTCCCTCCCATCTCTCTCCGTCTCTCTCTCCGTCTCTCTCTCCTCTCCGTCTCTCTCCCTCTCCGTCTCTCTCCGTCTCCCTCCCTCCGTCTCCCTCCGTCTCTATCCTCTCTCTCTCCGTCTCCTCCGTCTCTCTCCGTCTCTCCCGTCTCTCTCCGTCTCTCTCTCTCTCTCCCGTCTCTCTCCCTCTCTCTCTCTCCCTCCGTCTCCTCTCCCTCTCCATCTCTCTCCCTCCCTCTCCCTCCCTCCCACTCTCTCTCGCTCTCCCTCTCTCCCCTCTCTGTCTCTCCCTCCTCCCTCTCCCATCTCTCTCCCCCTCTCCCTCCCTCCCTCTGTCTCTCCCTCTCCCTCCTCTATCTCCCCCCGTCTCCCTCCTTCCCCCTCTCCCCCTCTCAGTCTCCCTCTCCCTCTCAGTCCCCCTCTCCCTCTCCCTCTCTCTCCCTCTCCCTCTCTCTCCCTCTCCCCCTCTCCCTCCTCTCCATCTCCCTCCGTCTCTCGCTCCGTCTCTCTCCCGTCTCTCTCCCTCTCACTTTCCGCCTCCCTCTCCGTCTCAGTCTCTCTCCGTCTCTCCTCTCCCTCTCCCTCCTCTCCTCTCCGTCTCTCTCCCCTCTCCCTCTCTCTCCCTCTCTCTCCTCTCCCTCCTCTCCATCTCCCTCCGTCTCTCTCCCTCTCCGTCTCTCTCCCTCTCCGTCTCCCTCCTCTCCTCTCTCTCCAGTCTCTCTCCGTCTCTCTCCCTCTCCGTCTCTCTCTCCCTCTCCGTCTCTCTCCCGTCTCTCTCTCCCTCCTCTCCTCTCAGTCTCTCTCCGTCTCAGTCTCTCTCCGTCTCTCTCCTCCCTCTCCGTCTCTCTCTCCTCTCTCTCCCTCTCCCCTCTCCATCCTCTCCCCCTCTCCGTCTCCCTCCCTCTCCTCCTCCCCCATCTCCCTCCTTCTCCCTCTCTCCCCTCTCCAGTCTCCCTCTCCCTCTCAGTCTCTCCCCTCTCAGTCTCTCTCCCTCTCTCTCCTCTCCTCTCTCTCTCCCTCTCCCTCCCTCTCCTCTCTCCGTCTCCTCCATCTCTCTCCCTCTCTCCCTCCCTCTCAGTCTCTCTCTGTCTCTCTCCCTCTCCCTCCCTCTCCGTCTCCCTCCTTCTCTCCGTCTCTCTCTCCCTCTCACTTTCCCTCCCTCTCCGTCTCAGTCTCGTCTCTCTCCCTCTCCGTCTCTCTCCGTCTCTCTCCCTCTCCCTCTCTCTCCGTCTCTCTCCGTCTCCCTCTCCTCCCTCCGTCTCTCTCCGTCTCGTCTCTCTCCCTCTCCCGCCTCCCTCTCCGTCTCCTCTCTCTCTCCTCCCTCTCCGTCTCTCTCCCTCTCTCCCTCCTCTCCCTTTCCGTCTCCCTCTCCGTCTCACTCCTCCGTCTCTCCTCTCTCCCTCTCTCTCCCTCTCTGTCTCTCTCCCTCTCTCCCTCTCCTCCCTCCGTCTCCCTCCCTCTCTCCCTCTCCCCCCTCCCTCCGTCTGTCTCTCTCCCTCTCCCCTCTCCGTCTCCCTCTCTCCAGTCTCCCTCTCCCTCTCCCTCTCCCTCTCCCTCTCCCTCTCCTCCCTCTCCCTCTCTCTCTCCCTCTCCACTCTCTCTCCCCCTCTCTCCCGTCTCTCTCCCCCTCCGTCTCTCTCCCTCTCCCTCCCCCTCTCCGTCTCAGTCTCTCTCTGTCTCCCCCTCCCGTCTCAGTCTCCTCCATCTCCCTCCCCCTCTCCCTCTCCGTCTCTCTCCCACTCCGTCTCTCTCCCTCTCACTCTCTCTCCTCCCTCTCCGTCTCTCTCCCACTCTCCTCTCCACTCCCTCTCTCCCTCTCTCTCCCACTCCGTCTCTCTCCGTCTCTCTCCCTCTCTCCCTCCCACTCCCTCTCTCCCTCTCCCTCTCTGCCTCCAGTCTCCTCTCCGTCTCTCCCTCTCCGTCTCTCTCCGTCTCTCTCCCTCTCTCTCTCCCTTTCCGCCCCTCCCTCTCCGTCTCAGTCTCTCCCACTCCGTCTCTCCCCTCCTCCCTCTCCGTCTCCTCTCCCTCTCTCCCCCTCCCTCCCTCCCTCTCTCCCCTCCCGTCTCTCTCCTCTCCGTTTCCGTCTCCCTCTCCCTCTCCCTCCCTCTCCCTCTCTCCCTCCCTCTCTCTCTCCGTCTACTCCGTCTCTCCCTCCCTCTCT
Organism: Oncorhynchus masou masou; assembly: GCF_036934945.1. Classification (NCBI taxonomy): domain Eukaryota; kingdom Metazoa; phylum Chordata; class Actinopteri; order Salmoniformes; family Salmonidae; genus Oncorhynchus; species Oncorhynchus masou. The sequence goes on along the minus strand of NW_027009394.1, from coordinate 13,671 downwards.
CTCCGTCTCCGTCTCCTCCCCTCCCACTCTCTGTCTCTCTCCGTCCCACTCCCTCTCCCTCTCCATCTCTCTCCCTCCGTCTCTCTCCTCTCCGTCTCTCCCCTCCCTCTCTCCCTCCCTCCCCGTCTCCCTCCTCTCCCTCTCCTCTCTCCCCTCCGTCTCTCAGTCTCCCTCCCTCCCTCCTCCCTCTCCCTCCCTCTCCCTCTCAGTCTCTCTCCCTCTCTCTCTCTCCCTCTCCATCTCTCTCTCCCTCTCTCCCCACTCCTCTCCATCTCTCTCCATCTCTCGCCCACTCCGTCTCTCTCCCATCTCTCTCCCTCTCCCCCCCCCACTCCGTCTCAGTCTCTCTCTGTCTCTCTCCCTCTCCCCTCTCTCTCCCTCCTCTCTCATCTCCTTCTGTCTCTCTCCCTCTCTCTCCCTCTCCTCTCTCTCGCCTCCCCTCTCCGTCTCAGTCTCTCTCCGTCTCTCTCCCTCTCCCTCCCTCTCTCCTCTCCCCTCCCGTCTCTCTCCCACTCCCTCTCCCTCCTCTCCCTCTCTCTCCCTCTCTCTCCTCTCCATCTCCCTCCCTCTCTCTCGCTCCGTCTCTCTCCGTCTCTCTCCCTCTCTCCCCTCCCACCGCCTCCCCCTCTCCCGTCTCAGTCTCTCTCCGTCTCCCTCCCCTCTCCGTCTCTCCCTCCCTCCCGTCTCCCTCTCTCCCTCTCCGTCTCTCTCCCTCCCTCCCTCTCCCTCTCCCTCCGTCTCTCTCCCTTTCCGTCTCCCTCTCCGTCTCTCCCCTCTCCCTCTCTCCCTCCTCTGTCTCCCTCTCCGTCTCTCTCCTCTCCATCTCTCTCCCCTCTCTCCCACCTCTCTCCCCTCCCGTCCCTCTCCCTCCCTCCCTCTCCCTCTCCCTCTCTCTCCCACTCCGTCTCTCTCCCTCCTCTCCCTCTCCTTCCCTCTCCTCTCTCCCTCTCTCAGTCTCCCTCTCCCTCTCCCAGTCTCCCCCTCTCCCCCCTCCGTCTCAGTCTCTCTCCTCTCCTCCCCGTCTCTCTCCCTCCCTCTCTCCCTCCCTCCCCCTCTCCCTCTCCCTCCCTCTCCCATCTCCCTCCCTCTCCGTCTCTCTCCCTCTCCGTCTCTCTCCCACTCCGTCTCTCTCCCTCTCCGTCTCTCTCCCTCTCCGCCTCCCTCTCCCCCTCAGTCTCTCTCTCCCACTCTCTCCTCTCCGTCTCAGTCTCTCTCCGTCTCCCTCCCTCCCACTCTCCCTCTCCCTCTCTCTCCTCTCCCCTCCTCCCCCTCTCCCTCCCTCCGTCTCCCTCCCACTCCGTCTCCCACTCCCTCTCTCTCCCTCCTCCGTCTCTCGCTCTCCCTCTCCGTCTCTCTCCCTCTCCCTCCCTCTCTCTCCTCTCTCCCTCTCCCTCCCTCCCTCCCTCTCCGTCTCCCCCTCTCCGTCTCCCTCTCCTCTCCGTCTCTCTCTCCCCTCCCTCTCTCCCTCCACTCCCTCCTTCTCTCCACTCCCTCAGTCTCCCTCCCACCCCTCTCCCTCTCAGTCTCTCTCCCTCCCACTCTCCCTCCCTCTCCCTCCCCCCGTCTCCCTCCTTCCCTCCCCTCCCACTCCCTCTCCTCCTCAGTCTCTCCCACTCTGTCTCTCTCCCACTCCCCCCCGTCTCCCTCTCCCTCCCTCTCCCCTCTCTCAGTCCCCTCCCTCTCTCTCTCTCTCCTTCTCCCCTCTCCTCTCCCTCCCTCTCCTCCTCTCCATCTCCCTCCATCTCCGTCTCCCTCCATCTCCCTCTCCCTCTCCCTCTCCGTCTCAGTCTCTCTCCTCTCTCTCCCTCTCCCTCTCTCTCCCTCTCCCTCCGTCTCTCCCCTCCGTCTCCCTCTCCGTCTCTCTCCCTCTCCCTCTCCGTCCTCTCCGTCTCCCTCTCCCTCTCTCCTCTCCGTCTCTCTCCCTCTCCCTCTCTCTCCCTCTCCCTCCTCTCCTCTCCGCTCCCTCTCCGTCTCAGTCTCTCCCACTCCCTCTCTCTCCCTCCCCTCTCCTCCCCTCTCTCTCTCTCTCCCTCCTCTCCATCTCCCTCTCCCTCTCTCTCCCTCTCTCTCCCTCTCTCGTCTCCCTCTCCCTCTCAGTCTCTCCCGTCTCTCTCCCTCTCCGTCTCTCTCCCTCTCTCTCTCCCTCTCTCCCCTCTCCATCTCCCTCTCCCTCCCTCCGTCTCTCCCTCTCTCCCACTCCCCTCTCTCTCCCACTCCCTCCTCTCCCTCTCCCCCCCCTCTCAGTCTCCCTCTCCCTCTCCCCTCTCCCTCCCTCTCTCTCCCACTCTCCCTCTCTCCCTCCCCCCTCTCTCCCTCCCTCCGTCTCTCTCCCGTCTCTCTCCGTCCCACTCCCTCTCCGCCTCCCTCTCCTCTCCATCTCTCTCTGTCTCTCTCCCTCTCCGTCTCTCTCCTCTCCGTCTCCCTCTCCGTCTCCCTCTCTCTCCGTCCTCTCCCTCTCCGTCTCTCTCCCTCTCCCTCTCTCCCTCTCTCTCCGTCTCCTCCCTCTCCCTCTCCATCTCTCTCCGTCTCTCCCTCCCTCTCTCCCTCTCCCCCTCTCCGTCTCTCTCTCTCTCCCTCTCTCCCTCTCCCTCCCCCTCTCCCTCCCTCTCCCACTCCGTCTCCCCTCCCACTCCCTCTCTCCCACTCCCCTCCCTCCGTCTCTCCCCACTCTGTCTCTCTCCCCTCCCGTCTCTCTCCCACTCTGTCTCTCTCTCCCACTCTCTCCCTTTCCGTCTCCCTCTCCCTCTCCCTCCCTCTCCCCTCCCTCGTCTCCTCCCACTCCGTCTCTCCCCACTCTCCTCTCCGTCTCTCTCCCACTCCCTTTCCGTCTCCCCTCTCCCACTCCGTCTCCCTCCCACCCCTCTCCCCTCTCTCCCCCTCCCCTCCGTCTCCCTCCCACTCTCCCTCTCCCACTCCCTCTCTCCCCCTCCCGTCTCTCTCCCCTCTCCTCTCTCTCCCCCCCCTCTCCCTCCCACTCCCTCCGTCTCCTCTCCCACTCCCTCCCTCTCCGTCTCCCCCTCTCCGTCTCTCTCCCTCTCTCCCCACTCCCTCCCACCCCTCTCCACTCCGTCTCTCTGCCACTCAGTCTCTCTCCCACTCCGTCTCTCCCTCCCACTCTCCCTCCCTCCCCTCTCCCTCTCCTCCCCCTCTCCTCCCTCCGTCTCCCTCCCACTCTCTCCCTCTCCCCTCTCTCCCTCCCTCTCTCCCACTCCGTCTCTCTCCCACTCTCTCCTCTCCCGTCTCTCTCCCACTCCGTCTCTCTCCCACTCCCGTCTCCGTCCCTCCCCCTCCCTCCGTCTCCCTCCCTCCCCTCTCTCTCCCTCTCCCTCTCTCCGCCTCTCTCCCTCCCGTCTCTCCCTCTCTCTCTCTCCGTCTCTCTCCCACTCCCTCTCCCTTCCCCGTCTCCTCTCCCTCCCTCCCTCCCTCTCTCCCCTCCCTCCGCTCCCTCTCCCTCCCTCCCTCTCTCTCCCTCCCTCCCTCTCCCTCTCCGTCTCTCCCCCTCCCTCTCCCACTCCCCCTCTCTCCCACTCCCTCTCTCCCACTCCGTCTCTCTCCCTCCCTCCCTCCCTCCTCTCCCTCCTCCCTCCCTCCCCCTCTCTCTCCCACTCTGTCTCTCTCTCCCTCTCCTCTCCCTCTCTCCCCCTCTCCGTCTCTCTCCCCCTCTCCGTCTCCCTCTCCCTCTCCCCTCTCCCTCCCTCTCCCTCTCTCCCACTCCGGGCTCTCTCCCACTCGTCTCTCTCCCACTCTCCCTCTCTCCCCTCCCTCCCGTCTCTCTCCCCTCCGTCTCCCACCCGTCTCTCCCTCCCTCCCCCTCTCTCCCCTCCCCTCTCCTCCCCTCTCTCCCACTCTCTCCTCCTCTCTCCCTCTCCATCTCTCTCCCTCCCGTCTCTCTCCCTCTCCGTCTCTCCCCTCTCTCCTCTCCCCTCTCCGTCTCTCCCCTCTCCGTCCCTCTCCTCTCTCCCTCTCTCTCCCACTCCCTCTCTCCCCACTCCGTCTCCCTCCCTCTCCGTCTCCTCCCTCCTCTCTCCCACTCCCCCTCCCTCCCACCCCTCTCTCCCCACTCCGTCTCTCTCCTCTCCCTCCCTCCCCCTCTCCCCTCTCCCTCTCCTCCCCTCCCCTCTCCCCACTCCCTCTCCCTCCCACTCCCTCTCTCCCACTCCCTCTCCCTCTCCCTCTCCCTCTCTCCCACTCCGCCTCTCCCTCCCACTCCCTCTCCCCTCCCTCTCTCCCTCTCTCTCCCACTCCGCTCTCTCTCCCTCCGTCTCCTCCCCACTCCGTCTCTCTCCCCCACTCCCTCTCTCCCACTCCCTCTCCCTCCCACTCCGTCTCTCTCCCTCCCCTCTCCCCTCCTCTCCCTCCCTCTCTCCACTCCCTCTCCCTCCCACTCCCTCTCCCTCCCACCCCCCCCCACTCCGTCTCCCCCTCTCTCCCACTCCGTCTCTCTCCCACTCCGTCTATCTCCCACTCCGTCTCTCTCCCTCCCTCCCCCTCCCTCCCTCCCTCCCCCCATCCCTCCCCTCCTCTCCCACTCCGTCTCCCTCCCTCTCCATCTCTCTCCCTCTCCGTCTCTCTCCCTCTCCGTCTCTCTCCCTCTCCCAGTAAACATCACACATACAGAAGTTTCAAAACAATAAAGATATTACAAATGTCATATTATATATATACAGTGTTTTAACAATGTACAAATGGTTAAAGGACACAATATAAAATAAATAAGCATAAATATGGGTTGTATTTACAATGGTGTTTGTTCTTCACTGGTTGCCATTTTCTCGTGGCAACAGGTCACAAATCTTGCTGCTGTGATGGCACACTGTGGAATTTCACCCAGTAGATATGTGAGTTTATCAAAATTGGATTTGTTTTCGAATTCTTTGTGGATCTTTCTCATCCATCTGGTTAAAGGCTGACTTAGAGGTTACATTAGTCCATTAACTTCTTTTGATCCATTGTTCATCGATTTTAATTGAAGGACATAATAAAACAAAACATGAACCTATTCTGATGCAGTGGCATCTTTCTCTCTCTCTGGATCATTATCCTCCAAACCCGTACACAACCCTCACACAACCCTCCATCAGCATCAAGCATACTGCAGCTCGATGGATAAGCTCAAATGTGAAGTTATATTGATTTCTGTCCGTCTTTCAGTCTCCTTTCTATCTCTCCCTCCCTTTTATCCCCTCCCTCTCCACCCAAGTCCGTCAGACCTTCGAGTGTTGGCTTTAAGTGAATGGCATCATCACAACATGTTATCAATTGGAATCCAAATAGAAACGGTGTACACCACAGAAGAAAGGTGAGCTACTTGTCAAAGTGTGTTCCAAACATTTCCTGTTAACACAACCCCGAAAGTCTTTCCACATCAGCAGACATCATTTCACTCAACAAGAAATCAGCCACTGCTTTCATGTTACATAAGCAAGGCTATATGTCTACTATTGGTATAGGCTGTAGTGCAGCAGTGTCTCTCCCTGTCTGGGCTTCTGTGGGAACCGTATCCATTATGAATGTGGTGAGGAGTGTACTGTACTGGAGGAGATGACAGGGGGAGAGGGACAGACAGAGGGAGAGAGAGAGAGGCAGTGAGACATACAGGGAGAGATCAGTACCGTATGTTTAACTCTCTGTAGTCCACTCAGTGGGGGAGAAGTAGTGAGGGCTGGTCCCATCTCACTACTGCTGCCCTGATTTCTACAATCACTGTTCACCAACCTTAGATGTTAACACTCTCTCTCACCATCTCCTCCTCCCCTTTCCCCTCATTCACTCTTTCCATTCATCCATCTCTTACACTCTCTCTCCCACTCTCCCTTCCTCTCTCTCTCTGTGTCTGTCTTTCGCTCTATAGGGCTTCATTTAAAAGCTAGAATATTCTTATTCTTAAGGGGTGGGTGTGATGTATCTAGTCTAAACTGAGAGTGCGCACGTACGCTCGTGTGTGTGTGTGTTTTAGCGCATAGTGAACTGTTGAGGGGGGGATTTAAGAGTTGTTGCTATAGTCTCTGGGGTCACTGGGGCCATGTAGGAGTGTGAATGTAAGATAGGACCAGAGAGCTGCTTACAAAGGGATCAATGCCACACGTTAGAGACAGAGAGACGGAGAGAGAGAGAGAGAGAGAAAGCCGGAGAGAGAGAGAGAGAGGGGGGGCGGAGAGAGAGCGAGAGAGAGAGAGAGAGGGGGACAGAGAGAGAGATAGAGAGAGAGGGACAGAGAGAGAGAGAGAGAGAGAGAGAGAGGGAGAGAGAGAGAGAGAGAGAGAGAGAGAGGGGGGACGGAGAGAGAGAGCGAGAGAGAGAGGGACAGAGAGAGAGAGCGAGAGATACAGAGGGACGAAGAGAGAGACACAGAGAGAGAGGGACGGAGAGACAGAGAGAGAGGGAGACAGAGAGAGAGAGACAGAGAGAGAGAGAGATGGAGAGGGAGAGAGAGCGAGAGGGAGAGAGAGAGAGCGAGAGAGAGAGAGAGGGACAGACAGAGAGAGAGAGGGACTTAGAGCGAGAAAGAGAGACAGATGGACGGAGAAATTGAGAGAGAGAGAGATGGAGAGAGAGAGAGACATAGGAACAGAGAGAGAGAGAGAGAGACAGAGAGACGGGGAAATTGAGAGAGAGGGACAGAGACAGAGAGACAGAGAAATTGAGAGAGAGCCAGAGAGGTGGAGAAATTGAGAGAGAGAGAGACAGAGAGAGGGAGAAATTGAGAGAGAGAGAGACAGAGAGAGAGAGAGAGAGAGACAGAGACAGAGAAATTGAGAGAGAGAGAGACAGAGAAATTGAGAGAGAGAGAGAAAGAGAAATTATTGAAAAGGGATATGGAGAGAGACAGGCAGAGAGAGAGAGAAATAAGTGCTATGAGAGAGAAAGAAGGAGAAGGAACGATAGAGGGGAAGTAGAGGAGAGACACAGAATAGAAAGACAAGTAGAGAGGAGAGACACAGAATAGAAAGACAAGTAGAGGAGAGACACACAATAGAAAGACAAGTAGAGGAGAGACACAGAATATAAAGACAAGTAGAGGAGAGACACAGAATAGAAAGACAAGTAGAGGAGAGACACACAATAGAAAGACAAGTAGAGAGGAGAGACACAGAATAGAAAGACAAGTAGAGAGGAGAGACACAGAATAGAAAGACAAGTAGAGAGGAGAGACACAGAATAGAAAGAAAAGTAGAGGAGAGACACAATAGAAAGACAAGTAGAGAGGAGAGACACAATAGAAAGACAAGTAGAGGAGAGACACAGAATAGAAAGACAAGTAGAGGAGAGACACAGAATAGAAAGACAAGTAGAGAGGAGAGACACAGAACAGAAGACAAGTAGAGGAGAGACAGAATAGAAAGACAAGTAGAGAGGAGACACAGAATAGAAAGACAAGTAGAGAGGAGAGACACAGAATAGAAAGACAAGTAGAGAGGAGAGACACAGAATAGAAAGACAAGTAGAGAGGAGAGACAGAGAATAGAAAGACAAGTAGAGGAGAGACACATATTAGAAAGACAAGTAGAGAGGAGAGACACAGAATAGAAAGACAAGTAGAGAGGAGAGACAGAGAATAGAAAGACAAGTAGAGGAGAGACACATATTAGAAAGACAAGTAGAGAGGAGAGACAGAGAATAGAAAGACAAGTAGAGAGGAGAGACACAGAATAGAAAGACAAGAAGAGAGGAGAGACAGAAAATAGAAAGACAAGTAGAGAGGAGAGACATAAAATAGAAAGACAAGTAGAGGAGAGACACAGAATAGAAAGACAAGTAGAGGAGAGACACACAATAGAAAGACAAGTAGAGGAGAGACACACAATAGAAAGACAAGTAGAGAGGAGAGACACAGAATAGAAGACAAGTAGAGAGGAGAGACAGAGAATAGAAAGACAAGTAGAGAGGAGAGAGAGGGAGACAGGTGGGAGGGGTGTTGACTGAGTGTAACAACAGAGGAGGAGAAAGGTGGGAGGGGTGTTGACTGAGTGTAACAACAGAGGAGAGAGACAGGTCGGAGGGGTGTTGACTGAGTGTAAAAACAGAGGAGGAGAAAGGTAGGAGGGTTGTTGACTGAATGTACCAACAGAGGAGGAGACAGGTAGGATAGGTGTTGACTGAATGTAACAACAGAGGAGGAAACAGGTAGGAGGGGTGTTGACTGAGTGTAACAACAGAGGAGGAGACAGGTAGGAGGGATGTTGACTGAGTGTAACAACAGAGTAGGAGACAGGTGGGAGGGGTGTTGACTGAATGTAACAACAAAGGAGGAGACAGGTAGGAGGGGTGTTGACTGAATGTAACAGAGAAGGAGACAGGTAGGATGGGTGTTGACTGAGGTAACAACAGAGGAGGGAGACAGGTGGGAGGGGTGTTGACTGAGTGTAACAACAGAGGAGGGAGACAGGTGGGAGGGGTGTTGACTGAATGTAACAACAGAGGAGAGAGACAGGTCAGAGGGGTGTTGACTGAGTGTAACAACAGAGGAGGAGACAGGTGGGAGGGGTGTTGACTGAGTGTAACAACAGAGGAGGAGAAAGGTGGGAGGGGTGTTGACTGAGTGTAACAACAGAGGAGGAGACAGGTAGGATGGGTGTTGACTGAGTGTAACAACAGAGGAGGAGACAGGTGGGAGGGATGTTGACTGAGTGTAACAACAGAGGAGGAGACAGGTGGGAGGGATGCTGACTGACTAACAACAGAGGAGGAGACAGGTGGGAGGGGTGTTGACTGAGTGTAACAACAGAGGAGGAGCCAGGTAGGAGGGATGCTGACTGAATGTAACAACAGAGGAGGGAGACAGGTAGTAGGGGTGTTGACTGAGTGTAACAACAGAGGAGGGAGACAGGTGGGAGGGGTGTTGACTGAGTGTAACAACAGAGGAGGAGAAAGGTGGGAGGGGTGTTGACTGAGTGTGACAACAGAGGAGGAGACAGGTAGGATGGGGGTGTTGACTGAGTGTAACAACAGAGGAGGAGAAAGGTGGGAGGGGTATTGACTGAGTGTAACAACAGAGGAGGAGACAGGTGGGAGGGGTGTTGACTGAGTGTAACAACAGAGGAGGAGACAGGTGGGAGGGATGTTGACTGAGTGTAACAACAGAGGAGGAGACAGGTGGGAGGGATGCTGACTGACTAACAACAGAGGAGGAGACAGGTGGGAGGCGTGTTGACTGATGGTAACAACAGAGGAGGAGACAGGTAGGATGGGTGTTGACTGAGTGTAACAACAGAGGAGGAGACAGGTGGGAGGGGTGTTGACTGAGTGTAACAACAGAGGAGGAGAAAGGTGGGAGGGATGCTGACTGACTAACAACAGAGGAGGAGACAGGTGGGAGGCGTGTTGACTGATGGTAACAACAGAGGAGGAGACAGGTAGGAGGGGTGTTGACTGATTGTAACAACAGAGGAGGGAGACAGGTAGGAGGGGTGTTGACTGAGTGTAACAACAGACGAGGGAGACAGGTAGAAGGGGTGTTGCCTGAATGTAACAACAGAGGAGGAGACAGGTAGGAGGGGTGTTGCATGAGTGTAACAACAGAGGAGGAGACAGGTAGGAGGGGTGTTGACTGATTGTAACAACAGAGGAGGGAGACAGGTAGGAGGGGTGTTGACTGAATGTAACAACAGATGAGGGAGACAGGTAGGAGGGGTGGCGACTGACTGTAACAACAGAGGAAGGAGACAGGTAGGAGGGGTGTTGACTGAGAGTAACAGAGCAGGGAGGCAGGAGGGAGGGGTGTTGACTGAGTGTAACAACAGACAAGGGAGACAGGTAGGAGGGGTGTTGACTGAGTGTAACAACAGAGGAGGGAGACAGGTGGGAGGGGTGTTGACTGAGTGTAACAACAGAGGAGCGAGACAGGTAGGAGGGGTGTTGACTGAGAGTAACAACAGAGGAGGGAGACAGGTAGGATGGGTGTTGACTGAGTATATAAAACAAAGGAGGGAGACAGGTGGGAGGGGTGTTGACTGATTGTAACAACAGAGGAGACAGGTAGGAGGGGTGTTGACTGATTGTAACAACAGAGGAGGGAGACAGGCAGGAGGGGTGTTGACTGAGTGTAACAACAGACGAGGGAGACAGGTAGGAGGGGTGGCGACTGACTGTAACAACAGAGGAAGGAGACAGGTAGGAGGGGTGTTGACTGAGTGTAACAACAGAGAAGGGAGACAGGTGGGAGGGGTGTTGACTGATTGTAACAACAGAGGAGGAGACATGTAGGAGGGGTGTTGACTGATTGTAACAACAGAGGAGGGAGACAGGCAGGAGGGGTGTTGACTGAGTGTAACAACAGACGAGGGAGACAGGTAGGAGGGGTGGCGACTGACTGTAACAACAGAGGAAGGAGACAGGTAGGAGGGGTGTTGACTGAGAGTAACAGAGCAGCGAGGCAGGTGGGAGGGGTGTTGACTGATTGTAACAACAGAGGAGGGAGACAGGTGGGAGAGGTGTTGACTGAGTGTAACAGAGGAGGGAGACAGGTAGGAGGGGTGTTGACGGAATGTAACAACAGAGGAGGGACACAGGTAGGAGGGGTGTTGCCTGAATGTAACAACAGAGGAGTAGACAGGTAGGAGGGGTGTTGACTGATTGTAACAACAGAGGAGGGAGACAGGTAGGAGGGGTGTTAACTGAGTGTAACAACAGAGGAATGGACACAGGTAGGAGGGGTGTTGCCTGAATGTAACAACAGAGGAGGAGACAGGTAGGAGGGGTGTTACCTGAGTGTAACAACAGAGGAGGAGACAGGTAGGAGGGGTGTTGACTGATTGTAACAACAGAGGAGGGAGACAGGTAGGAGGGGTGTTGACTGAGTGTAACAACAGACGAGGGAGACAGGTAGGAGGGGTGCCGAGGAGGGAGACTGACTGTAACAACAGAGGAAGGAGACAGGTAGGAGGGGTGTTGACAACAGAGGAGGAGACAGGTGATTGACTAACAACAGAGGAGGGAGACAGGTGGGAGGGGTGTTGACTGATTGTAACAACAGAGGAGGAGACAGGTAGGAGGGGTGTTGACTGATTGTAACAACAGAGGAGACAGGTAGGAGGGGTGTTGACTGAGTGTAACAACAGAGGAGGAGACAGGTAGGAGGGGTGTTGACTGAGTGTAACAACAGAGGAGGGAGACAGGTAGGAGGGGTGTTGACTGAGTGTAACAACAGAGGAGGGAGACAGGTGGGAGGGGTGTTGACTGAGTGTAACAACAGAGGAGGGAGACAGGTAGGAGGGGTGTTGACTGAGTGTAACAACAGAGGAGGGAGACAGGTAGGAGGGGTGTTGACTGAGTGTAACAACAGAGGAGGAGACAGGTAGGAGGGGTGTTGACTGATTGTAACAACAGAGGAGGGAGACAGGTGGGAGGGGTGTTGACTGATGTAACAACAGAGGAGGGAGACAGGTGGGAGGGGTGTTGACTGAGTGTAACAACAGAGGAGGGAGACAGGTAGGAGGGGTGTTGACTGACAACAGAGGAGGGAGACAGGTGGAACTGTAACAACAGAGGAGGGAGAGTGTAACAGGAGGGAGGAGGGGTGTTGACTGAGTGTAACAACAGGAGGGAGACAGGTGGGACTGAGGTAACAACAGAGGAGGGACAGGTGTGTTGACTGAGTGTAACAACAGAGGAGGAGGAGACTGGGTGTTGACAGGTGGGAGACAGGTAGGATGGGTGTTGACTGAGTGTAACAACAGAGGGGAGACAGGTAGGATGGGTGTTGACTGAATGTAACAACAAGGAGGGAGACAGGTAGGAGGGTGTTGACTGAGTGTAACAACAGAGGAGGAGACAGGTGGGAGGGGTGTTGACTGAGTGTAACAACAGAGGAGGGAGACAGGTAGGAGGTGGGAACAACAGGGAGTGTTGACTGAGTGTAACAACAGAGGAGGAGACAGGTAGGAGGGGTGTTGACTGAGTGTAACAACAGAGGAGGAGACAGGTGGGAGGGTGTAACAACAGAGGAGGGAGACAGGTGGGAGGGGTGTTGACTGATGTAACAACAGAGGAGGGAGACAGGTGGGAGGGGTGTTGACTGAGTGTAACAACAGAGGAGGGAGACAGGTGGGAGGGGTGTTGACTGATTGTAACAACAGAGGAGGGAGACAGGTGGGAGGGGTGTTGACTGATTGTAACAACAGAGGAGGAGACAGGTAGGAGGGGTGTTGACTGAGTGTAACAAGAGAGGAGCGAGACAGGTGGGAGGGGTGTTGACTGATTGTAACAACAGAGGAGGAGACAGGTGGGAGGGATGTTGACTGATTGTAACAACAGAGGAGGAAGAGGCAGGTAGGAGGGGTGTTGACTGAGTGTAACAACAGAGGAGGAGACAGGTAGGAGGGGTGTTGACTGATTGTAACAACAGAGGAGGGGAGACAGGTAGGAGGGGTGTTGACTGAGTGTAACAACAGAGGAGGGAGACAGGTAGGGGGGTGTTGACTGAATGTAACAACAGAGGAGGAGACAGGTGGGAGGGGTGTTGCCTGAGTGTAACAACAGAGGAGGAGACAGGTAGGAGGGGTGTTGACTGATTGTAACAACAGAGGAGGGAGACAGGTAGGAGGGGTGTTGACTGGAGGGGTGTTGACTGATGTAACAACAGAGGAGGGAGACAGGTAGGAGGGGTGTTGACTGAGTGTAACAACAGAGAGGGAGACAGGTGGGAGGGGTGTTGACTGAGTGTAACAACAGAGGAGACAGGAGACTGAGGTAACAAGGAGGGGAGACAGGTGTGTGACTGATTGTAACAACAGAGGAGGAGGGAGACAGGCTGGAGACAGTAACAACAGAGGAGGGAGACAGGTGGGAGGGGTGTTGACTGATTGTAACAACAGAGGAGGAAGAGGCAGGTAGGAGGGGTGTTGACTGAGTGTAACAACAGAGGAGGGAGACAGGTAGGAGGGGTGTTGACTGAGTGTAACAACAGAGGAGGGAGACAGGTGGGAGGGGTGTTGACTGAGTGTAACAACAGAGGAGGGAGACAGGTGGGAGGGGTGTTGACTGAGTGTAACAACAGAGGAGGGAGACAGGTGGGAGGGGTGTTGACTGAGTGTATGGGAGGGGTAAAACAACAGAGGAGGAGACAGGTGGGAGGGGTGTTGACTGATTGTAACAACAGAGGAGGAGACAGGTAGGAGGGGTGTTGACTGAGTGTAACAACAGAGGAGGGACAGGTAGGAGGGTGTTGACTGGTGAGGAGGGAGACAGGTGGAGGGGTGTTGACTGAGTGTAACAACAGAGGAGGGAGACAGGTAGGAGGGGTGTTGACTGAGTGTAACAACAGAGGAGGAGACAGGTAGGAGGGGTGTTGCATGAGTGTAACAACAGAGGAGGAGACAGGTAGGAGGGGTGTTGACTGATTGTAACAACAGAGGAGGGAGACAGGTGGGAGGGGTGTTGACTGAGTGTAACAACAGAGAAGGGAGACAGGTGGGAGGGGTGTTGACTGAAACAACAGAGGAGGGAGACAGGTGGGAGGGGTGTTGACTGAGAACAACAGAGGGGAGACAGGTGGGAGGGGTGTTGACTGATTGTAACAACAGAGGAGGAGGGTGTTGAGATTGTAACAGGAGGAGGGAGACAGGTGGAGGGGTGTTGACTGAGTGTAACAACAGAGGAGGGAGACAGGTAGGAGGGGTGTTGACTGAGTGTAACAACAGAGAGGAGAGGGAGACAGGTAGGAGGGGTGTTGAC
>NW_027009393.1:0-46473 GCF_036934945.1 Oncorhynchus masou masou | reverse complement strand
TCTCCTCTCCTCACACCTCTCCTCTCCTCCCACACCTCTCCTCTCTCCTCACACCTCTCCTCTCCCTCACACCTCTCCTCTCCCTTACACCTCTCCTCTTCCTCACACCTCTCTCTACTCTTCTTCTCTCCCTCTCCTCACACCTCTCCTCTCCTCACACCTCTCCTCCACCTTACCTCTCCTCTCCTCACACCTCTCCTCTCCTCACACCTCTCCCTCTCCTTACTACACCTCTCCCTCTCCTCACACCTCTCTCTACTCTTCTCTCTCCTCTCCTCACACCTCTCCCTCTCCTCACACCTCTCCTCTCCTCACACCTCTCCTCTCCCTCACACCTCTCCTCACCTCACACCTCTCTCACCTCACACCCTCTCCTCACCTCTCACACTCTCTCCTCACCTCACACCCTCTCCTCACCTCACACCTCTCCTCTCACCTCTCCTCACACACCTCTCCTCTCCTCACACCTCTCTCTCTCTTCTCTCTCTCTCCTCACACACTCTCCTCTCCCTCACACCTCTCCTCTCCTCCACACCTCTCTCTTCTCTTCTCTTCTCTCCTCTCCTCACCTCTCACCTCTCCCTCACACCTCTCCTCTCCTTATAGCTCTCCTCTCCTCACACCTCTCTCTTCTCTTCTCTCCTCACCTCACACCTCTCTCTCTCTCTTCTCTCCTCACACCTCTCCTCTCCTCTCTCACTCTCCTTTCTCCTCTCCCTCTCCTCACACCTCTCCTCTCCTCACACCTCTGTCCCTCTCTCTCCTCTCCTTACACCTCTCCTCTCCTCTCACCTCTGTCCTCTCTCTCCTCTCCTCTCCCTCACACCTCTCTCTCCTCTCCTTACACTTATGTTCTCTCTCTCCTCTCCTCTCACCTCTCCTCACCCCCCTCACACCTCTGTCCTCTCTCTCTTCTCTCTCTTCTCCCTCACACCTCTGTCCTCACACCTCTGTCCTCTCTCCCTCACACCTCACACCTCTGTCCTCTCTCTCTTCTCTCCTCACACCCTCTGTCCTCTCTCTTCTCTCCCTCACCTCACACCTCTGTCCTCTCTCTCTTCTCACACCTCTCCTCACACCTCACACCTCTGTCCTCTCTCTTCTCTCCTCACCTCTGTCACACTCTCTGCTCCTCCACACCTCTGTCCTCTCTTCTTCTCTCCCCACACCTCTGTCCTCTCTCTCTCCTCTCCTCACCGCACCCTCTGTCCTCTCTTCTCTTCTCTCCTCACCTCACACCTCTGTCCTCTCTCTCTTCTCTTCTCTCCTCACACCTCTGTCCTCTCTCACCTCTCTTCTCTCCTCTCTCCTCTGTCCTCTCTCTCCTCTCTTCTCTCACCTCTCTTCTCTCCTCCACTGATAAACAACCAACCACATCCTCCTCTTCTCCTTTTCCTGTGGGAGGTACCTCCTCTAACAGACACTTATCTTCCTCAGCCAGTCTGTCCATCAGAGGTACCTCCTCTAACACAAACACTTCTCTTCCTCGCCCAGTCTGTCCATCAGAGGTACCTCCTCTAACACAAACAAGTGCATGTCATACTGTTAGTGTTCCACAGATACATGTCATACTGTACTGTTAACAGATACATGTCATACTGTACTGTACTGTTAACAGATACATGTCATACTGTACTGTTAACAGATACATGTCATACTGTACAGTTAGTGTTAACAGATACATGTCATACTGTACAGTTAGTGTTAACAGATACATGTCATACTGTACTGTTAGTGTTAACAGATACATGTCATACTGTAGTGTTAACAGATACATGTCATACTGTACTGTTAACAGATACTGTCATACTGTACTGTTAACAGATACATGTCATACTGTACTGTTAGTGTTAACAGATACATGTCATACTGTACTGTTAGTGTTAACAGATACATGTCATACTGTAGTGTTAGTGTTAACAGATACATGTCATACTGTACTGTTAGTGTTAACAGATACATGTCATACTGTAGTGTTAACAGATACATGTCATACTGTACTGTTAGTGTTAACAGATACATGTCATACTGTAGTGTTAACAGATACATGTCATACTGTACTGTTAGTGTTAACAGATACATGTCATACTGTTACTGTTAACAGATACATGTCATACTGTACTGTTAGTGTTAACAGATACATGTCATACTGTACTGTTAACAGATACATGTCATACTGTACTGTTAACAGATACATGTCATACTGTACTGTTAGTGTTAACAGATACATGTCATACTGTACTGTTAGTGTTAACAGATACATGTCATACTGTACTGTTAGTGTTAACAGATACATGTCATACTGTACTGTTAGTGTTAACAGATACATGTCATACTGTACTGTTAGTGTTAACAGATACATGTCATACTGTACAGTTAGTGTTAACAGATACATGTCATACTGTACTGTTAGTGTTAACAGATACATGTCATACTGTACTGTTAGTATTGAAGGAGCCATACTATAAAACGGTTCTAGCGTCTCTTGACCAGACTAAACAACTTGTGTATTTTCTGAATTCCATTTTTGCAGCTCATGTAATCCTCATCTGAACCTGCCTTCAGTTTGAAATCAGGAAGTGAAATGATAACTGCCCATTGTACTCTATGAAGAGTGTTTTATTTTTTAAATCACTCTTTTTATTTTAGGTCCACTTTAATGACTTGACTGAATAGAACTGAATTCGACTCTGACTCTGTTACAGTCATTGATAGAACAGTCATGTTGCACTTCACTACTGTCCCATCTGACCATGAGTCAGCGTCAGGCCTAATGCTATACATTGATTTGTTTTAAGGCCCAGTGCAGTTAGAAATATGTATTTATATATATTTACACCCTATGAGGTTGGAATAACACTGTGAAATTGTGAACATTATCATAATGTCCTTTTTAGTGTATGAGTTGTTTGAATAGACTGACATTTCAGCCTGTTTTGGCAGGATGGAGTTTGGCCCTTCACAGTGACATCACTATGGGGTGAATTAGTTAATAGACCAATAAGAAAGAGAGTTCTAAACCCTCTGCCAATAACAGCACATTTTCAGTTTCCCCCTCCCCACTCAGACCACTCCCAGACAGACCTAGCTAAATTGTTGCTTGAGAAAATGCCCGTTGTTAAGAATCTACTTTTTGTTTATTTTAGTGACCATTTTAATTAAAATCACAGTAAGGTACTTCATTGTTACCTAGAAATGATTTGATATTGACATTTTAAAAAAAACGCATTGGACTTTTTTAATTTTTTAAATATTGCTTTATTCCTAAATGAACTTTTGTATGCCAACAGTGTTTCTCATGTAGTATAGAATCAGCTGCATTCTGGGATGTAAGCTACTGTAGTAGTTCTCAGTGATGTTTATAGTCCCCGTGATATCTACTATCTCCATCATGCCATCCTTGCTGTGTCGCTCAAAGGCTCACTGATCTGTGTCTGGCGACAGGGTTAGAGTTGAGTCCCGACTCTCCACACGTCTCCTAGAATGTTCTCTTGCACACGTCCTGTCATGAAACAGACAAAGGGAACCAGGCAGCGCCCCCAGAACCTCAGGGAAATGGACATTACAAGATAATTAAGGAAGAGGATCACTGTCTGGAATCATGTGTTTTATCAGAAGGTTTTGAATGGTTGAAGGATCAATTATAATGTGTGATATTATAATAACCAATAAAGTTGTGTGAAATAAAGTGAATATCTGTAGTTATTTATGAAAGAGCATAGCTGGTGATGTGAATAAAAACCCACAATTATATAGGTGTCATTTATCTCTTCATAATAAACCCTTTATATAGGTGTTTTATCTCATAATAACCCCTTTATATAGGTGTCCTTTATCTCATAATAACCTCTTTATATAGGTGTCCTTTATCTCCTCATAATAACCCCTTTATATAGGTGTCCTTTATCTCTTCATAATAACCTCTTTATATAGGTGTCCTTTATCTCCTCATAGTAACCCCTTTATATAGGTGTCATTTATCTCTTCATAATAACCTCTTTATATAGGTGTCCTTTATCTCTTCATAATAACCTCTTTATATAGGTGTCCTTTATCTCTTCATAATAACCTCTTTATATAGGTGTCCTTTATCTCCTCATAATAACCTCTTTATATAGGTGTCCTTTATCTCATAGTAACCTCTTTATATAGGTGTCATTTATCTCTTCATAATAACCCCTTTATATAGGTGTCCTTTATCTCATAGTAACCCCTTTATATAGGTGTCCTTTATCTCTTCATAATAACCCCTTTATATAGGTGTCTATCTCACTCATCATAACCCCTTTATATAGGTGTCCTTTATCTCATAGTAACCTCTTTATATAGGTGTCCTTTCTCTTCATAATAACCCCTTTATATAGGTGTCCTTTATCTCATAATAACCCCTTTATATAGGTGTCCTTTATCTCATAATAACCCCTTTATATAGGTGTCCTTTATCTCCTCATAATAACCCCTTTATATAGGTGTCCTTTATCTCCTCATAATAACCCCTTTATATAGGTGTCCTTTATCTCTTCATAATAACCCCTTTATATACACTACTGTTCAAACGTTTGGGGTCACTTAGAAATGTCGTTGTTTTTGAAAGAAAAGCACATTTTCTGTCCATTAAAATAACATCAAATTGATTGAAAATACAGTGTAGACATTGTTAATGTTGTAAATGACTATTGTAGCTGGAAACGGAAGATTTTTAATGGAATATCTTCATAGGTGTGCAGAGGCCCATTATCAGCAACCATCACTCCTGTGTTCCAATGGCACGTTGTGTTAGCTAATCCAAGTTTATTATTTTAAAAGGCTAATTGATCATTAGAAAACCCTTTTGCAATTATGTTAGTACAGCTGGAAACTGTTGTTCTATTCTGGTTAGAGCCAGTTTGCGTTGTTCTGTGAAGGGAGTAGTACACAGCGTTGTACGAGATCTTCAGTTTCTTAGCCATTTCTTGCATGTAATAGCCTTCATTTCTCAGAACATGAATAGACTGACGAGTTTCAGGAGAATGGTCTTTGTTTCTGGCCATTTTTGAGCCTGTAATCAAACACACAAATGCTGATGCTCCAGATACTCAACTAGTCTACAGTTATATTGCTTCTTTAAACAGCACAACAGTTTTTCAGCTGTCTGTCTGCCTGCTTGTCTGCCTGTCTGTCTGCCTGTATATCTGCCTGTCTGTCTGCCTTTCTGCCTGTCTACCTGCCTGTTTGCATGCCTGTCTGCCTTTCTGCCTGTCTACCTGCCTGTTTGCATGCCTGTCTGTCTGTCTGCCTGTCTACCTGCCTGTTGGCCTGTCTGTCTGCCTTTCTGCCTGTCTACCTGCCTGTTGGCCTGTCTGTCTGCCTTTCTGCCTGTCTACCTGCCTGTTGGCCTGTCTGCCTGTCTTTCTGCCTGTCTACCTGCCTGTTGGCCTTTCTGTCTGCCTTTGTCTGTCTGTCTGCCTTTCTAACTGCCTGTTGGCTGTCTGTTTGCATGCCTGTCTCTGCCTGTCCTGTCCTTTCTTTCTGCCTGTCTTTCTGCCTGTCTACCTGCCTGTTGGCCTGTCTGTCTGCCTGTCTGCCTACCTGTTGGCCTGTCTGTCTGTCTGTCTGCCTTTCTGTTTGCATGCCTGTCTGTCTGTCTGCCTTTCTGCCTGTCTACCTGCCTGTTGGCCTTTCTGTCTGCCTTTCTGTTTGCATGCCTGTCTGTCTGTCTGCCTTTCTGCCTGTCTTTCTGCCTGTCTACCTGCCTGTTGGCCTTTCTGTCTACCCTTCTGTTTGCATGCCTGTCTGTCTGCCTTTTGCCTTTCTGTCTGCCTGTCTACCTGCCTGTCTTTCTGCCTGTCTACCTGCCTGTTGGCCTGTCTGTCTGCCTGTCTGCCTGTCTGTTTGCATGCCTGTCTGTCTGCCTGTCTACCTGCCTGTCTGCCTTTCTGTCTGTCTGTCTTTCTGCCTGTCTACCTGCCTGTTGGCCTTTCTGTTTGCATGCCTGTCTTTCTGTCTGCCTTTCTGCCTGTCTTTCTGCCTGTCTACCTGCCTGTTGGCCTTTCTGTCTACCTTTCTGTTTGCATGCCTGTCTGTCTGCCTTTCTGCCTGTCTACCTGCCTTTTTGCATGCCTGTCTGCCTTTCTGCCTGTCTACCTGCCTGTTTGCATGCCTGTCTGTCTGTCTGCCTGTCTACCTGCCTGTTGGCCTGTCTGTCTGCCTGTCTACCTGCCTGTTGGCCTGTCTGTCTGCCTTTCTGCCTGTCTACCTGCCTGTTGGCCTGTCTGCCTGTCTTTCTGCCTGTCTACCTGCCTGTTGGCCTTTCTGTCTGCCTTTCTGTTTGCATGCCTGTCTGTCTGTCTGCCTTTCTAACTGCCTGTTGGCCTTTCTGTCTACCTTTCTGTTTGCATGCCTGTCTGTCTGCCTTTCTGCCTGTCTACCTGCCTGTTTGCATGCCTGTCTGCCTTTCTGCCTGTCTACCTGCCTGTTTGCATGCCTGTCTGTCTGTCTGCCTGTCTACCTGCCTGTTGGCCTGTCTGTCTGCCTTTCTGCCTGTCTACCTGCCTGTTGGCCTGTCTGTCTGCCTTTCTGCCTGTCTACCTGCCTGTTGGCCTGTCTGCCTGTCTTTCTGCCTGTCTACCTGCCTGTTGGCCTTTCTGTCTGCCTTTCTGTTTGCATGCCTGTCTGTCTGTCTGCCTTTCTAACTGCCTGTTGGCCTTTCTGTCTACCTTTCTGTTTGCATGCCTGTCTGTCTGCCTTTCTGCCTGTCTGTCTGCCTTTCTTTCTGCCTGTCTTTCTGCCTGTCTACCTGCCTGTTGGCCTGTCTGTCTGCCTGTCTGCCTACCTGTTGGCCTGTCTGTCTCTCTGTCTGCCTTTCTGTTTGCATGCCTGTCTGTCTGTCTGTCTTTCTGCCTGTCTACCTGCCTGTTGGCCTTTCTGTCTGCCTTTCTGTTTGCATGCCTGTCTGTCTGTCTGTCTTTCTGCCTGTCTACCTGCCTGTTGGCCTTTCTGTCTACCCTTCTGTTTGCATGCCTGTCTGTCTGCCTTTTTGCCTTTCTGTCTGCCTGTCTACCTGCCTGTCTTTCTGCCTGTCTACCTGCCTGTTGGCCTGTCTGTCTGCCTGTCTGCCTTTCTGTTTGCATGCCTGTCTGTCTGCCTGTCTACCTGCCTGTCTACCTTTCTGTTTGCATGCCTGTCTGTCTGTCTGTCTTTCTGCCTGTCTACCTGCCTGTTGGCCTTTCTGTCTGCCTTTCTGTTTGCATGCCTGTCTTTCTGTCTGCCTTTCTGCCTGTCTTTCTGCCTGTCTACCTGCCTGTTGGCCTTTCTGTCTACCTTTCTGTTTGCATGCCTGTCTGTCTGCCTTTTTGCCTTTCTGTCTGCCTGTCTACCTGCCTGTCTTTCTGCCTGTCTACCTGCCTGTTGGCCTGTCTGTCTGCCTGTCTGCCTTTCTGTTTGCATGCCTGTCTGTCTGCCTGTCTACCTGCCTGTCTGCTTTTCTGTTTGCATGCCTGTCTGTCTGTCTTTCTGCCTGTCTACCTGCCTGTTGGCCTTTCTGTCGGCCTTTCTGTTTGCATGCCTGTCTTTCTGTCTGCCTTTCTGCCTGTCTTTCTGCCTTTCTACCTGCCTGTTGGCCTTTCTGTCTACCTTTCTGTTTGCATGCCTTTCTGCCTGTCTGTCTGCCTTTCTTTCTGCCTGTCTACCTGCCTGTCTTTCTGCCTGTTGGCCTGTCTGTCTGCCTGTCTGCCTTTCTGTTTGCATGCCTGTCTGTCTGCCTGTCTACCTGCCTGTTGGCCTGTCTGTCTGCCTGTCTGCCTTTCTGTTTGCATGCCTGTCTGTCTACCTGTCTACCTGCCTGTTGGCCTGTCTGTCTGCCTTTCTGTTTGCATGCCTGTCTGTCTGTCTGCCTTTCTGCCTGTCTTTCTGCCTGTCTACCTGCCTGTTGGCCTGTCTACCTGCCTGTTGGCCAGTCTGCCTTTCTGTTTGCATGCCTGTCTGTCGGCCTGTCTACCTGCCTGTCTGCCTTTCTGTTTGCATGCCTGTCTGTCTGTCTTTCTGCCTGTTGGCCTTTCTGTCTGCCTTTCTGTTTGCATGCCTGTCTTTCTGTCTGCCTTTCTTTCTGCCTGTCTACCTGCCTGTTGGCCTTTCTGTCTACCTTTCTGTTTGCATGCCTTTCTGCCTTTCTTTCTGCCTGTCTACCTGCCTGTCTTTCTGCCTGTCTACCTGCCTGCCTGTCTGCCTGTCTGCCTTTCTGTTTGCATGCCTGTCTGTCTGCCTTTCTGCCTGTCTGCCTTTCTTTCTGCCTGTCTTTCTGCCTGTCTACCTGCCTGTTGGCCTGTCTGTCTGCCTGTCTGCCTACCTGTTGGCCTGTCTGTCTGTCTGTCTGCCTTTCTGTTTGCATGCCTGTCTGTCTGTCTGCCTTTCTGCCTGTCTTTCTGCCTGTCTACCTGCCTGTTGGCCTTTCTGTCTACCCTTCTGTTTGCATGCCTGTCTGTCTGCCTTTTTGCCTTTCTGTCTGCCTGTCTACCTGCCTGTTGGCCTTTCTGTCTGCCTTTCTGTTTGCATGCCTGTCTGTCTGTCTGCCTTTCTGCCTGTCTTTCTGCCTGTCTACCTGCCTGTTGGCCTTTCTGTCTACCCTTCTGTTTGCATGCCTGTCTGTCTGCCTTTTGCCTTTCTGTCTGCCTGTCTACCTGCCTGTCTTTCTGCCTGTTGGCCTGTCTGTCTGCCTGTCTGCCTTTCTGTTTGCATGCCTGTCTGTCTGCCTGTCTACCTGCCTGTCTGCCTTTCTGTTTGCATGCCTGTCTGTCTGTCTTTCTGCCTGTCTACCTGCCTGTTGGCCTTTCTGTCTGCCTTTCTGTTTGCATGCCTGTCTTTCTGCCTGTCTTTCTGCCTGTCTACCTGCCTGTTGGCATTTCTGTCTGCCTTTCTGTTTGCATGCCTGTCTGTCTGTCTGCCTTTCTGCCTGTCTTTCTGCCTGTCTACCTGCCTGTTGGCCTTTCTGCCTACCTTTCTGTTTGCATGCCTGTCTACCTGCCTGTTTGCATGCCTGTCTGCCTTTCTGCCTGTCTACCTGCCTGTTTGCATGCCTGTCTGTCTGTCTCTGCCTGTCTACCTGCCTGTTGGCCTGTCTGTCTGCCTTTCTGCCTGTCTACCTGCCTGTTGGCCTGTCTGTCTGCCTTTCTGCCTGTCTACCTGCCTGTTGGCCTGTCTGCCTGTCTACCTGCCCGTTGGCCTTTCTGTCTGCCTTTCTGTTTGCATGCCTGTCTGTCTGTCTGCCTTCTAACTGCCTGTTGGCCTTTCTGTCTACCTTTCTGTTTGCATGCCTGTCTGTCTGCCTTTCTGCCTGTCTGTCTGCCTTTCTTTCTGCCTGTCTTTCTGCCTGTCTACCTGCCTGTTGGCCTGTCTGTCTGCCTGTCTGCCTACCTGTTGGCCTGTCTGTCTCTCTGTCTGCCTTTCTGTTTGCATGCCTGTCTGTCTGTCTGTCTTTCTGCCTGTCTACCTGCCTGTTGGCCTTTCTGTCTGCCTTTCTGTTTGCATGCCTGTCTGTCTGTCTGTCTTTCTGCCTGTCTACCTGCCTGTTGGCCTTTCTGTCTACCCTTCTGTTTGCATGCCTGTCTGTCTGCCTTTTTGCCTTTCTGTCTGCCTGTCTACCTGCCTGTCTTTCTGCCTGTCTACCTGCCTGTTGGCCTGTCTGTCTGCCTGTCTGCCTTTCTGTTTGCATGCCTGTCTGTCTGCCTGTCTACCTGCCTGTCTGCCTTTCTGTTTGCATGCCTGTCTGTCTGTCTTTCTGCCTGTCTACCTGCCTGTTGGCCTTTCTGTCTGCCTTTCTGTTTGCATGCCTGTCTTTCTGTCTACCTGCCTGTTGGCCTGTCTGTCTGCCTTTCTGCCTGTCTACCTGCCTGTTGGCCTGTCTGCCTGTCTACCTGCCCGTTGGCCTTTCTGTCTGCCTTTCTGTTTGCATGCCTGTCTGTCTGTCTGCCTTTCTAACTGCCTGTTGGCCTTTCTGTCTACCTTTCTGTTTGCATGCCTGTCTGTCTGCCTTTCTGCCTGTCTGTCTGCCTTTCTTTCTGCCTGTCTTTCTGCCTGTCTACCTGCCTGTTGGCCTGTCTGTCTGCCTGTCTGCCTACCTGTTGGCCTGTCTGTCTCTCTGTCTGCCTTTCTGTTTGCATGCCTGTCTGTCTGTCTTTCTGCCTGTCTACCTGCCTGTTGGCCTTTCTGTCTGCCTTTCTGTTTGCATGCCTGTCTGTCTGTCTGTCTTTCTGCCTGTCTACCTGCCTGTTGGCCTTTCTGTCTACCCTTCTGTTTGCATGCCTGTCTGTCTGCCTTTTTGCCTTTCTGTCTGCCTGTCTACCTG
Organism: Oncorhynchus masou masou; assembly: GCF_036934945.1. Lineage (NCBI taxonomy): Eukaryota > Metazoa > Chordata > Actinopteri > Salmoniformes > Salmonidae > Oncorhynchus > Oncorhynchus masou. Next base: position 36,155 of record NW_027009393.1, on the reverse strand, counting down.
CCTGTCTTTCTGCCTGTCTACCTGCCTGTTGGCCTGTCTGTCTGCCTGTCTGCCTTTCTGTTTGCATGCCTGTCTGTCTGCCTGTCTACCTGCCTGTCTGCCTTTCTGTTTGCATGCCTGTCTGTCTGTCTTTCTGCCTGTCTACCTGCCTGTTGGCCTTTCTGTCTGCCTTTCTGTTTGCATGCCTGTCTTTCTGTCTGCCTTTCTGCCTGTCTTTCTGCCTGTCTACCTGCCTGTTGGCCTTTCTGTCTACCTTTCTGTTTGCATGCCTGTCTGTCTGCCTTTTTGCCTTTCTGTCTGCCTGTCTACCTGCCTGTCTTTCTGCCTGTCTACCTGCCTGTTGGCCTGTCTGTCTGCCTGTCTGCCTTTCTGTTTGCATGCCTGTCTGTCTGCCTGTCTACCTGCCTGTCTGCTTTTCTGTTTGCATGCCTGTCTGTCTGTCTTTCTGCCTGTCTACCTGCCTGTTGGCCTTTCTGTTTGCATGCCTGTCTTTCTGTCTGCCTTTCTGCCTGTCTTTCTGCCTTTCTACCTGCCTGTTGGCCTTTCTGTCTACCTTTCTGTTTGCATGCCTTTCTGCCTGTCTGTCTGCCTTTCTTTCTGCCTGTCTACCTGCCTGTCTTTCTGCCTGTTGGCCTGTCTGTCTGCCTGTCTGCCTTTCTGTTTGCATGCCTGTCTGTCTGCCTGTCTACCTGCCTGTTGGCCTGTCTGTCTGCCTGTCTGCCTTTCTGTTTGCATGCCTGTCTGTCTACCTGTCTACCTGCCTGTTGGCCTGTCTGTCTGCCTTTCTGTTTGCATGCCTGTCTGTCTGTCTGCCTTTCTGCCTGTCTTTCTGCCTGTCTACCTGCCTGTTGGCCTTTCTGTCTACCTTTCTGTTTGCATGCCTGTCTGTCTGCCTTTCTGTCTGCCTGTCTACCTGCCTGTCTTTCTGCCTGTCTACCTGCCTGTTGGCCTGTCTACCTGCCTGTTGGCCAGTCTGCCTTTCTGTTTGCATGCCTGTCTGTCGGCCTGTCTACCTGCCTGTCTGCCTTTCTGTTTGCATGCCTGTCTGTCTGTCTTTCTGCCTGTCTACCTGCCTGTTGGCCTTTCTGTCTGCCTTTCTGTTTGCATGCCTGTCTTTCTGTCTGCCTTTCTTTCTGCCTGTCTACCTGCCTGTTGGCCTTTCTGTCTACCTTTCTGTTTGCATGCCTTTCTGCCTGTCTGTCTGCCTTTCTTTCTGCCTGTCTACCTGCCTGTCTTTCTGCCTGTCTACCTGCCTGTTGGCCTGCCTGTCTGCCTTTCTGTTTGCATGCCTGTCTGTCTGCCTGTCTACTTGCCTGTTGGCCTGTCTGTCTGCATTTCTGCCTGTCCGTTGGCCTTTCTGTCTGCCTTTCTGTTTGCATGCCTGTCTGTCTGTGTGCATAAAGGAGCACTCTGCCTGTCTGTGTGCATAAAAGGAGCACTCTGCCTGTCTGTCTGTGTGCATAAAGGAGCACTCTGCCTGTCTGTCTGTGTGCATAAAGGAGCACTCTGCCTGTCTGTCTGTGTGCATAAAGGAGCACTCTGCACTAATTATGCCTTGACAACCCTCCTTCCACTTCAGCGCCAAACGGAGTTGGTTTTTGCTCGGCGTTGGTGGTTGGAGACACTGCATGCACTTGGCGGATTATGATCAAATGAATATGAATGCCTTGAATTTGAAGCAGTTTAAACGTGTTCGTGAGAATGTGAGAGATTGTGTGAACACCTAACCTAATCCTCTTAAAAGACTGCAGGTATTATGCTGAGCCGTGGAGAGGAGGTGTGAGCTGTCATCCTGCGGTGCGCCCTTGTAGCCGCTCACCAAAAACTAGAGTCAGCATCTCTCAACCAATCCCTTTGCCTTAGCGCACACAGCTGGAGAGAGACCTCGCGCCCAGAACACCTCTATCACAACAACTCAGCGATTAAAGGTACGTTTTTATTAACAATTGAAAAGAGGTTAAGTATGGTTTACAGATGTTTTACAGAGAAGGGATTTAAGATACAATAATCGTCATTGACCTTGTGGAAGCCCCGGATACTTGTCAATGACTCCATATCGGGCACTGTTTCTTGCCTGGAATTTCTCCACGAAATTCAGTTAAATGTATAATTATTTTCGTTTGTTAATTTTCACCGGACCCACCCGGATACATACGTGAAAATGAAATGGTTGGTTGAACGTTTGGAATGAATCATATCGCGTATGTTGTCTCGACTCGAGGAGCGCATATCAGCACGTTCATGACCCGCTCACGTCAAGGAAAAGTAGGGCCCCACATAATGATATTTTCTACTTAATTCGCTGTTTTTATTTTATTTTAATTGTCATTTGTACATGAACTACATTTGCTGCATTTCATTACACGTGTCATTTAATCTGTGCAGCCCTTCGGAGAGCAGAGTACCTGCAATTATGTAGCCATAGTAACAGGTGGCTGTATCCCATCCTCCGCGCTCCTGTGACTCCTTCACGTGAACGCGCGCCCTTATAATAAACCCTTCTAATACTCCCAGTAGTGTTTTTATTAGTATTTTATTACATTATGTCAAATGTATGACGTGAGTTTTGCATTGTAGTCTAAACTGAGTGAATTATTCATTTATTACCCCCTTTTTTTCCATATATATATTTATAGTTTGGAGCTGGGACATCATGCCAGGACTATGACAGTAAAACAGACTATGCTGAAGATGTGTGCTGACCACTAAGCTGAACTGCATTATTTGGCTGACTAATGCTATTGGACCCGTTCCCATAAGCCTAACCATGCATCTGACACGGGCCTAATAATCCGCTGTGGGACTCAAGACCACTCTGGCAGCGGGGAACAATGCATCTGCCACAAAGACGGAGACTCAATCGGAGTCGCATCCTCTTCTTCCTCTCTGGTGTATTACTGTGCTGCGTCTACACCGTGACGTTCAAGGCCCGGCTGCAGGAGCCGTGGGCGGCCCGGCAGGCCGCAGCAGAGGAGAACCCTGGGACAGCACTCCCAGAGGAAGGGGCGGTAGTGATCGCAGTAGTGTTCTGGAGGTAGACACACGAGAGGTGGTGACCTCTAACCCTCGAGCATAACAGAGCTATAATGATGACGTCATCACCAGGGCTCCTACTGTGCTGGAGGGGGATGACGTCATCGTGATAACTGTCAACCGGACGGACATTAAGCACTGTATCTACGTAGAGGACCCCGAACCTGAGCCTCCGACTGAACCTCCTCCCACCTCCCCTCCTCCTAACACCACCACCTCCCCGGGTATCCCTGGAGACGTCCCCCACAGGAAGGAGAGTACCCAGAGGACCTGTTCACAGTGGACCAGAGGAGGCAGGGCTGGGTGACCCTCCACATCCTGGGCATGGTCTACATGTTCGTCTCCCTCGCCATCGTCTGCGACGAGTTCTTCGTCCCGGCGCTCGGCGTCATCACCGTGAAGCTCGACATCTCCGACGACGTCGCCGGGGCGACCTTCATGGCTGCAGGAGGCTCCGCCCGAACTGTTCACCTCTCTGATTGGCGTGTTCATCTCCCATAGCAACGTGGGCATCGGGACAATCGTGGGGTCAGCGGTGTTTACCATCCTGTTTGTCATCGGGATGTGTGCCATCTTCTCCAGGGAGATGCTCCACCTCACCTGGTGGCCCCTGTTCAGAGACGTCTCCTTCTACATCATAGGTAACAACAATAATATCATTGGACAGATAATAGGTAGAGAACACTAGGTTTTTCCAGAAATCCCGGATTGTAGACTCAGGAGGGAATTAACAAGACATCTGGAATACTCCCATCCCGGATTTCTGGAAAACCTGGTAATTTTGGGGGAAAGTACATACTTTAAAAGGTGCTGACCTTGGTGTCAACAGTCGACCCCATTGAAATTGGTAAATTGCATCCTATAGTTTATCTAGAACCAAACAGGGTTCTGCTATCTAGAACGAAACAGGGTTCTGCGGCTGTCCCCATAGGAGAAAACTTGTGGGTTCCACGTTGAACCTCTTTCCACAGAGGGTTCTACATGGAACTAAAAAGGGTTCTACTATTGTGACAGCCGCAGAACCCTGTTTGGTTCTAGATAGTAGAACCCTGTCCAAAAGTAGTACCACTATATAGGGAATAGGGCTCTGGTCTATAGTAGTACAACTATATAGGGAATAGGGCTCTGGTCTATAGTAGTACCACTATATAGGGAATAGGGCTCTGGTCTATAGTAGAACCACTATATAGGGAATAGGGCTCTGGTCTATAGTAGTACCACTATATAGGGAATAGGGCTCTGGTCTATAGTAGTACCACTATATAGGGAATAGGGCTCTGGTCTATAGTAGTACCACTATATAGGGAATAGGGCTCTGGTCTATAGTAGTACCACTATATAGGGAATATGGCTCTGGTCTATAGTAGTACCACTATATAGGGAATATGGCTCTGGTCTATAGTAGTACCACTATATAGGGAATAGGGCTCTGGTCTATAGTAGTACCACTATATAGGGAATAGGGCTCTGGTCTATAGTAGTACCACTATATAGGGAATAGGGCTCTGGTCTATAGTAGTACCACTATATAGGGAATAGGGTTCTGGTCTATAGTAGTACCACTATATAGGAATAGGGCTCTGGTCTATAGTAGTACCACTATATAGGGAATAGGGCTCTGGTCTATAGTAGTACCACTATATAGGGAATAGGGCTCTGGTCTATAGTAGTACCACTATATAGGGAATAGGGCTCTGGTCAATAGTAGTGTACTATATAGGGAATAGGGCTCTGGTCTATAGTAGTGCACTATATTGGGAATAGGGCTCTGGTCTATAGTAGTACCACTATATAGGGAACAGGGCTCTAGTCTATAGTAGTACCACTATATAGGGAATAGGGCTCTGGTCTATAGTAGTACCACTATATAGGGAATAGGGCTCTGGTCAATAGTAGTGTACTATATAGGGAATAGGGCTCTGGTCTATAGTAGTGCACTATATTGGGAATAGGGCTCTGGTCTATAGTAGTACCACTATATAGGGAACAGGGCTCTAGTCTATAGTAGTACCACTATATAGGGAATAGGGCTCTGGTCTATAGTAGTACCACTATATAGGGAATAGGGCTCTGGTCTATAGTAGTACCACTATATAGGGAATAGGGCTCTGGTCTATAGTAGTACCACTATATAGGGAATAGGGCTCTGGTCTATAGTAGTACCACTATATAGGGAATAGGGCTCTGGTCAATAGTAGTGTACTATATAGGGAATAGGGCTCTGGTCTATAGTAGTGCACTATATTGGGAATAGGGCTCTGGTCTATAGTAGTACCACTATATAGGGAACAGGGCTCTAGTCTATAGTAGTACCACTATATAGGGAATAGGGCTCTGGTCTATAGTAGTACCACTATATAGGAATAGGGGCTCTGGTCAATAGTAGTGTACTATATAGGGAATAGGGCTCTGGTCTATAGTAGTGCACTATATTGGGAATAGGGCTCTGGTCTATAGTAGTACCACTATATAGGGAACAGGGCTCTAGTCTATAGTAGTACCACTATATAGGGAATAGGGCTCTGGTCTATAGTAGTACCACTATATAGGGAATAGGGCTCTGGTCTATAGTAGTACCACTATATAGGGAATAGGGCTCTGGTCTATAGTAGTACCACTATATAGGGAATAGGGCTCTGGTCTATAGTAGTACGACTATATAGGGAATAGGGCTCTGGTCTATAGTAGTACCACTATATAGGGAATAGGGCTCTGGTCTATAGTAGTACCACTATATAGGGAATAGGTCTCTGGTCTATAGTAGTACGACTATATAGGGAATAGGGCTCTGGTCTATAGTAGTACCACTATATAGGGAATAGGGCTCTGGTCTATAGTAGTACCACTATATAGGGAATAGGTCTCTGGTCTATAGTAGTACCACTATATAGGGAATAGGGCTCTGGTCTAGAGAAGTACCACTATATAGGGAATAGGGCTCTGGTCTATAGTAGTACCACTATATAGGGAATAGGGCTCTGGTCTATAGTAGTACCACTATATAGGGAATAGGGCTCTGGTCTATAGTAGTACCACTATATAGGGAATAGGTCTCTGGTCTATAGTAGTACCACTATATAGGGAATAGGGCTCTGGTCTATAGTAGTACCACTATATAGGGAATAGGGCTCTGGTCTATAGTAGTACCACTATATAGGAATAGGGCTCTGGTCTATAGTAGTACCACTATATAGGGAATAGGTCTCTGGTCTATAGTAGTACCACTATATAGGGAATAGGGCTCTGGTCTATAGTAGTACCACTATATAGGGAATAGGGCTCTGGTCTATAGTAGTACCACTATATAGGAATAGGTCTCTGGTCTATAGTAGTACCACTATATAGGGAATAGGGCTCTGGTCTATAGTAGTACCACTATATAGGGAATAGGGCTCTGGTCTATAGTAGTACCACTATATAGGGAATAGGTCTCTGGTCTATAGTAGTACCACTATATAGGGAATAGGTCTCTGGTCTATAGTAGTACCACTATATAGGGAATAGGGCTCTGGTCTATAGTAGTACCACTATATAGGGAATAGGGCTCTGGTCTATAGTAGTACCACTATATAGGGAATAGGGCTCTGGTCTATAGTAGTACCACTATATAGGGAATAGGGCTCTGGTCTATAGTAGTACCACTATATAGGAAATAGGGCTCTGGTCTATAGTAGTACCACTATATAGGGAATAGGGCTCTGGTCTATAGTAGTGCACTATATAGGGAATAGGGCTCTAGTCTATAGTAGTGCACTATATAGGAATAGGGCTCTGGTCTATAGTAGTGCACTATATAGGGAATAGGGCTCTGGTCTATAGTAGTACCACTATATAGGGAATAGGGCTCTGGTCTATAGTAGTGCACTATATAGGGAATAGGGCTCTGGTCTATAGTAGTGCACTATATAGGGAATAGGGCTCTGGTCTATAGTAGTACCACTATATAGGGAATAGGGCTCTGGTCTATAGTAGTACCACTATATAGGGAATAGGGCTCTGGTCTATAGTAGTACCACTATATAGGGAATAGGGCTCTGGTCTATAGTAGTACCACTATATAGGGAATAGGGCTCTGGTCTATAGTAGTACCACTATATAGGGAATAGGGCTCTGGTCTATAGTAGTACCACTATATAGGAATAGGGCTCTGGTCTATAGTAGTACCACTATATAGGGAATAGGTCTCTGGTCTATAGTAGTACCACTATATAGGGAATAGGGCTCTGGTCTATAGTAGTACCACTATATAGGGAATAGGGCTCTGGTCTATAGTAGTACCACTATATAGGGAATAGGTCTCTGGTCTATAGTAGTACCACTATATAGGGAATAGGGCTCTGGTCTATAGTAGTACCACTATATAGGGAATAGGGCTCTGGTCTATAGTAGTACCACTATATAGGGAATAGGGCTCTGGTCTATAGTAGTACCACTATATAGGGAATAGGGCTCTGGTCTATAGTAGTACCACTATATAGGGAATAAGTCTCTGGTCTATAGTAGTACCACTATATAGGGAATAGGGCTCTGGTCTATAGTAGTACCACTATATAGGGAATAGGGCTCTGGTCTATAGTAGTACCACTATATAGGGAATAGGTCTCTGGTCTATAGTAGTACCACTATATAGGGAATAGGGCTCTGGTCTATAGTAGTACCACTATATAGGGAATAGGGCTCTGGTCTATAGTAGTACCACTATATAGGGAATAGGGCTCTGGTCTATAGTAGTACCACTATATAGGGAATAGGGCTCTGGTCTATAGTAGTACCACTATATAGGGAATAAGTCTCTGGTCTATAGTAGTACCACTATATAGGGAATAGGGCTCTGGTCTATAGTAGTACCACTATATAGGGAATAGGGCTCTGGTCTATAGTAGTACCACTATATAGGGAATACGGCACTGGTCTAAAGTAGTGCACTATATAGGGAATAGGGCTCTAGTCCATAGTAGTGCACTATATAGGGAATAGGGCTCTGGTCTATAGTAGTGCACTATATAGGGAATAGGGCTCTGGTCTATAGTAGTACCACTATATAGGGAATAGGGCTCTGGTCTATAGTAGTGCACTATATATAGGGAATAGGGCTCTGGTCTATAGTAGTGCACTATATAGGGAATAGGGCTCTGGTCTATAGTAGTACCACTATATAGGGAATAGGGCCCTGGTCTATAGTAGTACCACTATATAGGGAATAGGGCTCTGGTCTATAGTAGTACCACTATATAGGAATAGGGCTCTGGTCTATAGTAGTACCACTATATAGGGAATAGGGCTCTGGTCTATAGTAGTACCACTATATAGGGAATAGGGCTCTGGTCTATAGTAGTACCACTATATAGGGAATAGGGCTCTGGTCTATAGTAGTACCACTATATAGGGAATAGGTCTCTGGTCTATAGTAGTACCACTATATAGGGAATAGGGCTCTGGTCTATAGTAGTACCACTATATAGGGAATAGGGCTCTGGTCTATAGTAGTACCACTATATAGGGAATAGGTCTCTGGTCTATAGTAGTACCACTATATAGGGAATAGGGCTCTGGTCTATAGTAGTACCACTATATAGGGAATAGGGCTCTGGTCTATAGTAGTACCACTATATAGGGAATAGGGCTCTGGTCTATAGTAGTACCACTATATAGGGAATAGGGCTCTGGTCTATAGTAGTACCACTATATAGGGAATAAGTCTCTGGTCTATAGTAGTACCACTATATAGGGAATAGGGCTCTGGTCTATAGTAGTACCACTATATAGGGAATAGGGCTCTGGTCTATAGTAGTACCACTATATAGGGAATAGGTCTCTGGTCTATAGTAGTACCACTATATAGGGAATAGGGCTCTGGTCTATAGTAGTACCACTATATAGGGAATAGGGCTCTGGTCTATAGTAGTACCACTATATAGGAATAGGGCTCTGGTCTATAGTAGTACCACTATATAGGGAATAGGGCTCTGGTCTATAGTAGTACCACTATATAGGGAATAAGTCTCTGGTCTATAGTAGTACCACTATATAGGGAATAGGGCTCTGGTCTATAGTAGTACCACTATATAGGGAATAGGGCTCTGGTCTATAGTACTACCACTATATAGGGAATAGGGCTCTGGTCTATAGTAGTACCACTATATAGGGAATAGGGCTCTGGTCTATAGTAGTACCACTATATAGGGAATAGGGCTCTGGTCTATAGTAGTACCACTATATAGGGAATAGGGCTCTGGTCTATAGTACTACCACTATATAGGGAATAGGGCTCTGGTCTATAGTAGTACCACTATATAGGGAATAGGGCTCTGGTCTATAGTAGTACCACTATATAGGGAATAGGGCTCTGGTCTATAGTAGTACCACTATATAGGGAATAGGGCTCTGGTCTATAGTAGTGTACCACTATATAGGGAATAGGGCTCTGGTCTATAGTAGTGTACGAAATAGGGAATAGGGCTCTGGTCTATAGTAGTACCACTATATAGGGAATAGGGCTCTGGTCTATAGTACTACCACTATATAGGGAATAGGGCTCTGGTCTATAGTAGTACCACTATATAGGGAATGGGGCTCTGGTCTATAGTAGTACCACTATATAGGGAATAGGGCTCTGGTCTATAGTAGCACCACTATATAGGGAATAGGGCTCTGGTCTATAGTAGTACCACTATATAGGGAATAGGGCTCTGGTCTATAGTAGTACCACTATATAGGGAATAGGGCTCTGGTCTATAGTAGTACCACTATATAGGGAATAGGGCTCTGGTCTATAGTAGTACCACTATATAGGGAATAGGGCTCTGGTCTATAGTAGTACCACTATATAGGGAATAGGGCTCTGGTCTATAGTAGTACCACTATATAGGGAATGGGGCTCTGGTCTATAGTAGTACCACTATATAGGGAATAGGGCTCTGGTCTATAGTAGCACCACTATATAGGGAATAGGGCTCTGGTCTATAGTAGTACCACTATATAGGAATAGGGCTCTGGTCTATAGTAGTACCACTATATAGGGAATAGGGCTCTGGTCTATAGTAGTACCACTATATAGGGAATAGGGCTCTGGTCTATAGTAGTACCACTATATAGGGAATAGGGCTCTGGTCTATAGTAGTACCACTATATAGGGAATAGAGCTCTGGTCTATAGTAGTGTACTATATAGGGAATAGGGCTCTGGTCTATAGTAGTACCACTATATAGGGAATAGGGCTCTGGTCTATAGTAGTACCACTATATAGGGAATAGGGCTCTGGTCTATAGTAGTACCACTATATAGGGAATAGGGCTCTGGTCTATAGTAGTGCACTATATAGGGAATAGGGTGCCATTTGGACTCATGCTGTCCTCTCTCCTAGACCTGATCATGCTGATCGTGTTCATCCTGAACAACACTATCATGTTCTCACATTTCTTGCTCTCCTCCTCTTTCTGCCCCTCCACCACCTCTCCCTTCTCGTCCTCCTCCCTCCTCCTCTTTCTGCCCCTCCACCACCTCTCCCTCCTCGTCCTCCTCCTCCCTCCTCTTTCTGCCCCTCCACCACCTCTCCCTCCCCGTCCTCCTCTTCCTGCCCCTCCACCCTCTCTCCCTCCTCGTCCTCCTCTTCCTGCCCCTCCACCACCTCTCCCTCCCCATCCTCCACCACCTCTCCCTCCCCGTCCTCCACCACCTCTCCCTCCTCGTTCTCCTCCTCCCCCTCCTCCTCCTTCCTCCTCTCCCTCCCTCGTCCACTTCCTGCCCCTCCTCCACCTCTCCCTCTTCCTCCTCGTCCTCCTCCTCCCCCTCCTCCTCCTTCCTCCTCTCCCTCCCTCGTCCACTTCCTGCCCCTCCTCCACCTCTCCCTCCTCGTCCTCCCCCTCCTCCTCCTTCCTCCTCTCCCTCCCTCGTCCACTTCCCTGCCCCTCCACCACCTCTCCCTCCCCATCCTCCACCACCTCTCCCTCCCCGTCCTCCACCACCTCTCCCTCCTCGTTCTCCTCCTCCCCCTCCTCCTCCTCCTCTCTCCCTCCCTCGTCCACTTCCTGCCCCTCCTCCACCTCTCCCTCTTCCTCCTCGTCCTCCTCCTCCCCCTCCTCCTCCTTCCTCCTCTCCCTCCCTCGTCCACTTCCTGCCCCTCCTCCACCTCTCCCTCTTCCTCCTCGTCCTCCTCCTCCCCCTCCTCCTCCTTCCTCCTCTCCCTCCCTCGTCCACTTCCTGCCCCTCCTCCACCTCTCCCTCTTCCTCCTCGTCCCTCCTCCTCCCCCCTCCTCCTCCTTCCTCCTCTCCCTCCCTCGTCCACTTCCTGCCCCTCCTCCACCTCTCCCCTCTCCCTCCTCGTCCTCCTCCTCCTCCCCTCCTTCCTCCTCTCCCTCCCTCATCCTCTTCCTGCCCCTCCTCCACCTCTCCCTCTCCCTCCTCCGCCCTCCTCCTTCCTCCTCTCCCTCCTCTTCTTCTCCCTCCTCCTCTCCTCATCCTCCTCCTTACTCCTCTCCTCCTCCTCCTCCCCCTCCTTCTCCTTACTCCTCCCTCCTCTTCCTCCTCCTCCCCCTCCTTCTCCTTATTCCTCTCCTCCCCCCTCCTCCTCCCCCCTCCTCATCCCCCTCCTTCTCCTTACTCCTCTCCCTCCCTCCTCTTCCTCCTCCCCCTCCTCCACCTCCTCCTCCTCCTCTTCCTCCCCTCTTCCTCCTCCTCCCCCTCCTCTCCCTCCTCCTCCCCCCCCTCCTCCTCCCCCCTCCTCCTCCTCCCCCCTCCTTCTCCTTACTCCTCTCCTCCCTCCTCTTCCTCATCCCCCTCCTCCTCCTCCTCCTCCCTCCTCTTCCTCCTTCCCCCTCCCCTCTCCTCCCCCTCCTCCTCCTTACTCCTCTCCTCTCTCCACCTCCTATCCTCCTCCTCCCCTCCCCCTCCCCTCCCCCTCCTCCTCCTCCCCTCCTCCCCTCCCCTCCCCTCCTCCTCCTCCTCCCCCTCCTCCTCCCTCCTCTTCTTCTCCCTCCTCCTCTCCCTGCTCCTCCTCCTCCTCCTCCTCCCTCCCTCTTCCTCCCTCCTCCTCCTCCTCCCCCTCCTTCTCCTTACTCCCTCTCCCTCCTCCTCCCCCTCCTCCTCCCCCCCTCCTCCTCCTCCATCATAGATCTGATCATGCTGATCGTGTTCTTCTTGGACAACACCATCATGTGGTGGGAGAGTGTAATGCTGGTGTCGGGTTACGTGGCCTACGTCTGCTTCATGAAGTTCAACGTGCAGATCGAACACTTCGTCAAGACGCAGATCAACAAACACAAGAGCATCGTCAAGATCATCATGCCAGAGGAGGAGGAGGAGAAGGAACCCAAGAAGGTTGGTCGTGTTGTTGGGACTTTGTTAGGCAGTTTTGGTGAAGCAAAAAGACAGACAGACAGACAGACAGACAGACAGACAGACAGACAGACAGACAGACAGACAGACAGGTAGGTAGGTAGAGTGGCTGACAGACAGACAGACAGACAGACAGACAGACAGACAGACAGACAGACAGACAGACAGACAGACAGACAGGTAGGTAGGTAGGTAGAGTGGCTGACAGACAGACAGACAGACAGACAGACAGACAGACAGACAGACAGACAGACAGACAGACAGACAGACAGACAGACAGGCAGACAGGCAGACAGACAGAGTGGCTGACAGACAGACAGACAGACAGACAGACAGACAGACAGACAGGCAGACAGACAGGCAGACAGACAGAGTGGCTGACAGACAGACAGGCAGGCAGGCAGGCAGGCAGGCAGGTAGGTAGGTAGGTAGGTAGGCAGCCAGAGTGGCAGACAGACAGGCTGGTAGGCAGACAGAGTGGTTGACAGACAGACAGACAGACAGACAAAGAAATATTAATACTAGAAAAGCCCATTGCAATACCACCCAGGGCCCAGACCCTCTCTGGTCCAGTCCATGAGAGACAATATCACCCAGGACCCAGACCCTCTCTGGCCCAGTCCATGAGAGACAATACCACCCGGGACCCAGACCCTCTCTGGTCCAGTCCATGAGAGACAATACCACCCAGGACCCAGACCCTCTCTGGTCCAGTCCATGAGAGACAATACCACCCGGGACCCAGACCCTCTCTGGTCCAGTCCATGAGAGACAATACCACCCAGGACCCAGACCCTCTCTGGTCCAGTCCATGAGAGACAATACCACCCAGGACCCAGACCCTCTCTGGTCCAGTCCATGAGAGACAATACCACCCAGGACCCAGACCCTCTCTGGTCCAGTCCATGAGAGACAATACCACCCAGGACCCAGACCCTCTCTGGCCCAGTCCATGAGAGACAATACCACCCGGGACCCAGACCCTCTCTGGCCCAGTCCATGAGAGACAATACCACCAGGACCCAGACCCTCTCTGGCCCAGTCCATGAGAGACAATACCACCCAGGACCCAGACCCTCTCTGGTCCAGTCCATGAGAGACAATACCACCCAGGACCCAGACCCTCTCTGGTCCAGTCCATGAGACAATACCACCCAGGACCCAGACCCTCTCTGGCCCAGTCCATGAGAGACAATACCACCCAGGACCCAGACCCTCTCTGGTCCAGTCCATGAGAGACATGGAATGGTTGATTCACTGGACTGTCATCAGAGCCTGTGTTTATCCATCCAGCCCTTTGGACAGGTCATTGTGTGTGTGTGTGTGTGTGTGTTTGTGTGTGTGTTTGCGTGAGAGTGTGTGTATGTGAGTGTGTGTGTGTTTGCGTGAGAGTGTGTGTGAGAGTGTGTGTGTGTGTGAGTGAGAGTGTGTGTGTGTGTGTGTGTGTGTTTGCGTGAGAGTGTGTGTGTGTGTGGTAGCCAGACTCAGCAGCCTTTGATGATTGGGACTGAATCCCTGAAAGGATCCCAGGTGTCAGAGCCCAGTGTAGGGGAGCATGGGTCAGAGGGAGGGGGGGGGGGGTGATGTAATGCTGATGAGATGTAAAGTAATGTCTGCCATCAGTTTGTCATTGTCACACTGGAGGAGTGTATTATTCAGCCAAATCACCCGGTGCCAGTCACCGTGTATCTCTAGTCACAGTCATCTGAATATCAATTCTCTGTGTTTTATTATATATTCTTTGGCAGACAAAGCTGTAGCAGGGAATGATTGTCCAAACCAGTAGAAACAAATAGCACCCTACCCACTTCAACGCCACTGGAGGCTGCTAGAGCGGAGTCAGTTGAATGGTATCAAATACATTACATTAAAAAAACATGAACAAATATATATTTTTGCTTTATTTAACCAGGAAAAGCATATTGAGAACCAGAGTCTCTCTCTTTTTTTCAAGGGAGACCAGGCCAAATCAAATCAAATCAAATTTATTTATATAGCCCTTCGTACATCAGCTGATATCTCAAAGTGCTGTACAGAAACCCAGCCTAAAACCCCAAACAGCAAGCAATGCAGGTGTAGAAGCACGGTGGCTAGGAAAAACTCCCTAGAAATGTGTGTGTGTGTGTGCCAAGAAGACAACAGCAATCAATACGTGACATCATTAAAACACAACAATACATGACATCATTAAAACATACAACACAATACATGACATCATTAAAACATACAACACAATACATGACATCATTAAAACATACAACAATACATGACATCATTAAAACATACAACAATACATGACATCATTAAAACATACAACACAATACATGATGTCATTAAAACATACAACAATACAATACATGACATCATTAAAACATACAACAATACATGACATCATTAAAACATACAACACAATACATGATGTCATTAAAACATACAACAATACAATACATGACATCATTAAAACATACAACAATACATGACATCATTAAAACATACAACAATACATGACATCATTAAAACATACAACAATACATGACATCATTAAAACATACAACACAATACATGACATCATTAAAACATACAACACAATACATGACATCATTAAAACATACAACAACACAATACATGACATCATTAAAACATACAACAATACATGACATCATTAAAACATACAACAATACATGACATCATTAAAACATACAACACAATACATGACATCATTAAAACATGCAACACAATACATGACATCATTAAAACATACAACAATACATGACATCATTAAAACATACAACAACACATTTACATTTACATTTAAGTAATTTAGCAGACGCTCTTATCCAGAGCGACTTACAAATTGGTGAGTTCACCTTCTGACATCCAGTGGAACAGCCACTTTACAATAGTGCATCTAAATCATTAAGGGGGGGGTGAGAAGGATTACTTATCTTATCCTAGGTATTCCTTGAAGAGGTGGGGTTTTAATGAGATCATTAAAACATACAACAATACATGACATCATTAAAACATACAACACAATACAAGATGTCATTAAAACATACAACAATACAATACATGACATCATTAAAACATACAACAATACATGACATCTTTAAAACATACAACACAATACATGATGTCATTAAAACATACAACAATACATGACATCATTAAAACATAAAACAATACATTTACATTTAAGTCATTTAGCAGACGCTCTTATCCAGAGCGACTTACAAATTGGTGAGTTCACCTTCTGACATCCAGTGGAACAGCCACTTTACAATAGTGCATCTAAATCATTAAGGGGGGGTGAGAAGGATTACTTATCTTATCCTAGGTATTCCTTGAAGAGGTGGGGTTTTAATGACATCATTAAAACATACAACAATACATGACATCATTAAAACATACAACACAATACAAGATGTCATTAAAACATACAACAATACAATACATGACATCATTAAAACATACAACAATACATGACATCTTTAAAACATACAACACAATACATGATGTCATTAAAACATACAACAATACAATACATGACATCATTAAAACATACAACAACACAATACATGACATCATTAAAACACACAACAACACAATACATGACATCATTAAAACATACAACAATACATGACATCATTAAAACACACAACAACACAATACATGACATCATTAAAACACACAACAACACAATACATAACATCATTAAAACACACAACACAATACATGACATCATTAAAACACACAACAACACAATACATGACATCATTACAACATACAACAACACAATACATGACATCATTAAAACATACAACAATACAATACATGACATCATTAAAACATACAACAACACAATACATGACATCATTAAAACATACAACAATACAATACATGACATCATTAAAACATACAACAACACAATACATGACATCATTAAAACACACAACAACACAATACATGACATCATTAAAACACACAACAACACAATACAAAACATAATTAAAACACACAACAACACAATACATGACATCATTAAAACATACAACAACACAATACACAACATCATTAAAACATACAACAACACAATACATGACATCATTAAAACACACAACAACACAATACATGACATCATTAAAACACACAACACAATACATGACATCATTAAAACATACAACAACACAATACACGACATCATTAAAACACACAACAACACAATACATGACATCATTAAAACACACAACACAATACATGACATCATTAAAACATACAACAACACAATACATGACATCATTAAAACGCACAACAACACAATACACGACATCATTAAAACATACAACAACACAATACATGACATCATTAAAACACACAACAACACAATACACGACATCATTAAAACATACAACAACACAATACATGACATCATTAAAACATACAACACAATACATGACATCATTAAAACATACAACAACACAATACATGACATCATTAAAACACACAACAACACAATACATGACATCATTAAAACACACAACAACACAATACATGACATCATTAAAACACACAACAACACAATACATGACATCATTAAAACACACAACAACACAATACATGACATCATTAAAACACACAACAACACAATACATGACATCATTAAAACACACAACAACACAATACATGACATCATTAAAACATACAACAACACAATACATGACATCATTAAAACACACAACAACACGATCCAGCCTGGTTAGGAGCCGTTCCATTCGCTCCGTCACAAGTCATTATTATGAGCCGTCCTCCCAGCAGCCTCCACTGCTAAACACGCAGGACACTGATGAACACACAGGACACTGCTGACCACACGGGACACTGATGAACACGCGGGACACTGATGAACACACGGGACACTGATGAACACACAGGACACTGATGAACACACGGGACACTGCTGAACACACGGGACACTGATGAACACGCGGGACACTGCTGAACACACGGGACACTGATGAACACGCAGGACACTGCTGAACACACGGGACACTGATGAACACACGGGACACTGCTGACCACACAGGACACTGATGAACACACGGGACACTGATGAACACACGGGACACTGATGAACACACGGGACACTGCTGACCACACGGGACACTGATGAACACACAGGACACTGATGAACACACTGGACACTGATGAACACACGGGACACTGATGAACACACGGGACACTGATGAACACACGGGACACTGATGAACACCTACGGACACTGATGAACACACGGGACGCTGATGACCACACGGGACACTGCTAAACACGCAGGACACTGCTGACCACACGTGACACTGATGAACACACGGGACACTGCTGACCACACAGGACACTGATGAACACACGGGACACTGATGAACACACGGGACACTGATGAACACACGGGACACTGCTGACCACACGGGACACTGATGAACACACAGGACACTGATGAACACACTGGACACTGATGAACACACGGGACACTGATGAACACACGGGACACTGATGAACACCTACGGACACTGATGAACACACGGGACACTGATGAACACACGGGACACTGATGAACACCTACGGACACTGATGAACACACGGGACGCTGATGACCACACGGGACACTGCTAAACACGCAGGACACTGCTGACCACACGGGACACTGATGACCACACGGGACACTGCTAAACATGCAGGACACTGCTGACCACACGGGACACTGATGAACACACAGGACACTGATGAACACACAGGACACTGATGAACACACAGGACACTGATGAACACACAGGACACTGCTAAACACGCAGGACACTGCTGACCACACGGGACACTGATGACCACACGGGACACTGATGAACACACAGGGCACTGATGAACACACAGGGCACTGATGAACACACGGGACACTGATGAACTATTTGAAGAATCTCAAATATATTTTCATTTGTTTAACACTTTTTGGTTACTACATGATTCCATATGTGTTTTTTCATAGTTTTGATGTCTTCACTATTATTCTACAATATAGAAAATAGTTATATATATATATATATATATATATTTTTTTTAAACTTGAATAAGTAAGAGTTCTAAAACATTTGACCGGTAGTGTATGTTCTTCCTCACTTCATCGAACCAAGACCTCCGCCCAAATTCCTCACTCCTCCCCAACTCACGGCTACCATGTTGACTTGTACCAGACTGTGTCTCTTCCTCCTCCCAGAGGATCCCTGATGACTAACAATAACATATCCTGACTTAATGTAAACGTTCTACATTCCCATTTCTCCCTCAGTGACATGAATAAGGATATTTCATATCTCAAGTTTAGGAATCAGAACCTATCAACATACGTTGTAATATAGTTGTATGGTGGTATTATACATTTTGTATTGTAGATATGTAGTGACGTTATAATGTTATATGTAAGTGTTTTAATGTGTTTGGACCTCAGGAAGAGTAGCTGCTGCCTTGGCAACAGCTAATGGGGATCCATAATAAACCCCAGGAAGAGTAGCTACTGCCTTGGCAACAGCTAATGGGGATCCATAATAAACCCCTGGAAGAGTAGCTGCTTCCTTGGCAACAGCTAATGGGGATCCATAATAAACCCCAGGAAGAGTAGCTGCTGCCTTGGCAACAGCTAATGGGGATCCAAAATAAACCCCAGGAAGAGTAGCTGCTTCCTTGGCAACAGCTAATGGGGATCCATAATAAACCCCAGGAAGAGTAGCTGCTGCCTTGGCAACAGCTAATGGGGATCCATAATAAACCCCAGGAAGAGTATCTGCTGCCTTGGCAACAGCTAATGGGGATCCATAATAAATACAAAATACAAATTGTGATGCATCCTGTGTCTCTTGACTGGTATGATGGCGGGTGTTGGTGTGGGATTGCTAAGAAAATGACATGCAAGTGCATGGTTTCTACTGTTGTAGGCAACTCAAAGAACCCCAGTAGGTATATCTGAACCTTTAAATCAGGACGAAGGCACTTTAAGTAGTGTATCTAGAGTGCTACCATTGGTACTAAGGCACTTTAAGTAGTGTATCTAGGGTGCTACCATCGGTACTTTTGAAGCCATCAACAAACAAGTACAGCTAACTGCTAGAATAATGGAAACACTTGATGAGGGATATCAAGTATATTGAAAGCAGGTGCTTCCACACAGGTGTGGTCCCTGAGATAGTTAAGCAATTAACATCCCATCATGCTTAGGGTAATGTATAGAAATGCTGGGCAGACCATTATTTTGGCTACCATGATGGCTCTGCCCCTATGGGATGACAATGGCCCCATCCACAGGGCACGAGTGGTCACTGAATGCTTTGATGAGCATGAAAACGATGTAGACAATATGCCATGGTCATCTCAGTCACCAGATCTCAACCCAATTGAACACTTCCAGGGCATTCGGATAGTATTCAGACCCATATTTCCACATTTTGTTACGTTACAGCCTTACTCTAAAATTGATTAAATTGTTGTTGTTTTTTTTCTCCCTCATCAATCTACACACTATACCACATAATGACATCACAATACCCCATAATGACATCACAATACCCCATAATGACATCACAATACCACATAATGACATAGCAAAAACTTTTTTTTTTTTTTAGAAACGTTAGTATTCAGACCCTTTACTCAGTACTTTGTTGAAGCACCTTTGGCAGCGATTACAGCCTCGAGTCTTCTTGGGTATGACGCTACAAGCTTGGTACACCTATATTTGGGGATTTTCTCCCATTCTTCTCTGCAGATCCTCTCAAGCTCTATCAGGTGGATGCACAGCTATTTTCAGGTCTCTCCAGAGATGTTCGATCGGGTTCAAGTCCAGGCTCTGGCTGGGCCACTCAATGACATTCAGAGACTTGTCCCGAAGCCACTCCTGCATTGTCTTATCTGTGTGCTTAGGGATGTTGTCCTGTTGGAAGGTAGGCCTTCACCCCAGTCTGAGGTCCTGAGCGCTCTGGAGCAGGTTTTCATCAAGGATCTCTCTGTACTTTGCTCCGTTCATCTTTCCTCGATCTTGACTAGTCTCCCAGTCCTGCCGCTGAAAAACATCCCCACAGCATGATGTTGCCACCACCATGCCTCACCGTAGGGATGGTGCCAGGTTTCCTCCAGACGTGACGCTTGGCATTCAGGCCAAAGAGTTCAGTCTTGGTTTCATCAGACCAGAGAACCTTGTTACTCATGATCTGAGTCCTTTAGGTGCCTTTTGGCAAAGTTCAAGCGGGCTGTCATGTGCCTTTTACTGAGGATTGGCTTCCGTCTGGCCACTCTAGCATAAAGGCCTGATTGGTGGAGTGCTGCAGAGATTGTTGTCCTTCTGGAAGGTTCTACCATCTCCACAGAGGAATATTGGAGCTCTATCAGAGTGACCATCAGGTTCTTGGTCACCTCCCTGACCAAGGCCCTTATCACCCGGTTGCTTAGTTTGGCCGGGCGGCCAGCTCTAGGAAGAGTCTTGGTGGTTCCAAACTTCTTCCATTTAAGAAGGATGGAGGCCACTGTGTTTTTGGGAGCTTCAATGCTGCAGACATTTCTTGGTTCCCTTCCCCAGTTCTGTGCTTCGACACAATCCTGTCTCTGAGCTCTACGGACAATTCCTTCAACCTCAATGGCTTGGTTTTTCTCTGAAATGCACTGTCAACTGTGGGACCTTACATAGACAAGTGTGTGCCTTTCCAAATCATGTCCAATCAATTGAATTGACCACAGGTGGACTCCAATCAAGTTGTAGAAACATCTCAAGGATGATAAATCAATTTGGAGTCTGGTAGCAAAGGGGCTGAATACTTTCTGTTCTGGTATTTCTGTTTTTTATTTTTAATATATTTGACAATATTTCTAAAACCTGTTTTTTGCTTTTTCATTCTAGGGTGTTGTGTGTAGATTGAGGAATATGTTTTATTTTTTTAAATTTTATAATTATAAAATGTGGGAAAAGTCAAGGGATCTGAATACTTATTTAATTTATTTAAGTAGGCAAGTCAGTGAAGAACAAATTCTTATTTACAATGACTGCCTACCCCGCCAAACCCTCCCCTAACCCGGACGACTGGGCCAATTGTGCTCCACCCTTTGGGACTCCCGATCTCGGCTGGTTGTGATACAGCCCGGTTCGAACCCGGGTCTGTAGTGACGCCCCTAAGCACTGCGGTGCCTTAGACCGCTGCACCACTCGGGAATGGACTGTGTGGGAGATTCTGGAGTGGGTCCTGAGACAGTGTTGTTCACCACCATCAACAAAACACCAATATGGAATTTCTGTTGGAAGAATGATGTCACATCCCTCCAATAGACTTCCAGACACTTGTAGAATCTATGCCATTGTAGCTGTTCTGGCTCAACGCCCTATTAAAACACTTTATGTTGGTGTTTTCCTTTATTTTGGCAGTTACCTGTTCTCACTAATATCACTGTTGTTATATTTTTCCTTTATTTAACTAGGCAAGTCAGTTAAAGAACAAATTCTTATTTCCAATGACGGCCTAGGAACAGTGGGGTTAACTGCCTTGTTCAGGGGCAGAAGGGCAGATTTGTACCTTGTCAGCTCAGGGATTTGAACTTGCAACCTTCCGGTTACTAGTCCAACGTTCTAACCACTAGGCTACCCTGCTGCCCCTCTACTCTAACCACTAGGCTGCCCTGCCGCCTCCACGTTCTAACCACTAGGCTACCCTGCCGCCCCTCCACTCTAACCACTAGTCTACCCTGCCACCTCTACGCTCTAACCACTAGGCTACCCTGCCGCCCCTCCACTCTAACCACTAGGCTACCCTGCCGCCCCTCCACTCTAACCACTAGGCTACCCTGCCGCCTCTACACTCTAACCACTAGGCTACCCTGCCGCCCCTCCAATCTAACCACTAGGCTACTCTGCCGCCTCTACGTTCTAACCACTAGGCTACCCTGCCGCCTCTACGTTCTAACCACTATGCTACCCTGCCGTCCCTCCACTCGAACCACTAGGCTACCCTGCCGCCCTCCACTCTAACCACTAGGCTACCTACCGCCCTCCACTCTAACCACTAGGCTAACTACCGCCCCGTCCACTCTAACCACTAGGCTACCCTGCCGCCCTCCCACTCTAACCACTAGTCTACCCTGCCACCTCTACGCTCTAACCACTAGGCTGCCCTGCCGCCCCTCCACTCTAACCACTAGGCTACCCTGCCGCCCCTCCACTCTAACCACTAGGCTACCCTGCCGCCTCTACACTCTAACCACTAGGCTGCCCTGCCGCCCCTCCAATCTAACCACTAGGCTACTCTGCCGCCTCTACGTTCTAACCACTAGGCTACCCTGCCGCCTCTACGTTCTAACCACTATGCTACCCTGCCGTCCCTCCACTCCCGAACCACTAGGCTACCCTGCCGCCCCTCCACTCTAACCACTAGGGCTACCTACCGCCCCTCCACTCTAACCACTAGGCTAACTACCGCCCCGTCCACTCTAACCACTAGGCTACCCTGCCGCCCCTCCACTCTAACCACTAGTCTACCCTGCCACCTCTACGCTCTAACCACTAGGCTACCCTGCCGCCCCTCCACTCTAACCACTAGGCTACCCTGCCGCCCCTCCACTCTAACCACTAGGCTACCCTGCCGCCCCTCCACTCTAACCACTAGGCTACCCTGCCGCCTCTACACTCTAACCACTAGGCTACCCTGCCGCCCCTCCAATCTAACCACTAGGCTACTCTGCCGCCTCTACGTTCTAACCACTAGGCTACCCTGCCGCCTCTACGTTCTAACCACTATGCTACCCTGCCGTCCCTCCACTCGAACCACTAGGCTACCCTGCCGCCCCTCCACTCTAACCACTAGGCTACCTACCGCCCCTCCACTCTAACCACTAGGCTACCCTGCCGCCCCTCTCGTTCTAACCACTAGGCTACCCTGCCGCCTCTACGTTCTAACCACTAGGCTACCCTGCCGCCTCTACGTTCTAACCACTAGGCTACCCTGCCGCCCCTCCACTCTAACCACTAGGCTACCCTGCCGGCCCTCCACTCTAACCACTAGGCTACCCTGCCGGCCCTCCACTCTAACCCCTAGGCTACCCTGCCGCCTCCACTCTAACCACTAGGCTACCCTGCCGCCCCTCCACTCTAACCACTAGGCTACCCTGCCGCCTCTATGTTCTAACCACTAGGCTAATTTCATAAAGACATTATGTTCTGGTTGAAACAACATATTTTTTTTCTGGACTACAAAAAAACAGACAACAAACCCTTCCTTTTTACAATCAGAATACAACCTGACCATGTAAAAGCCATTCAGTATATTTAGCCACTGGAGTAGTTGTTTAACAGTCTGCCTTTTCTCCTCTCTCTGGTTCCTATTGTGAACGTGTACTAAAGTATTCCTGTATTTACAGCAGAACAGTGGACCTCCACCACCTGGTCCACCTCAAAACAATGTTTCACCAGAACCCAAACCACAACCTCAAGACTCACCCCAGAAGAGAGACAGAGAAAAACTGAAGGTCTCAACACTCTTTGATTGTGATGTCATAATCAGGTTGTGCACTGATTGTAAAATAGTTTTTATTTTACTTTTTTTTTTTTTTAGATGTCATTGAAGTGACCAGCAAAAAGAGGTCTTTACCTGAATGTAACCTGGTGTGATCTGCCGTGGCTTCAACCCTGTGTGTGTGTTGTGGTGTGTTTGTTATGTCCCAGGTGAAGCCCACTCTCCAGAGAGGAGGCAGTAATGCGTCTCTCCACAACAGCACCAACAGAAACACCATCTTCCAGCTGATGATCCACACTGGACCCACTGGGAGAAGGTACTGGACTTTATATCAATCTTTATTATTACAGGGACCGCTATGGTCCTAATCTATGGTCCTAATCTATGGTCCTAATCTGTTGTCCTAATCTATAGTCCTAATCTATGGTCCTAATCTATAGTTCTAATCTATGGTCCTAATCTATGGTGCGAGTCTATGGTCCTATATTATGGTCCTAATCTATGGTCCTAATCTATGGTCCTATATGGTCCTAATCTATGGTCCTAATCTATGGTGCGAGTCTATGGTCCTATATTATGGTCCTAATTATTGGTCACATACACATGGTTAGCAGATGTTAACGCGAGTGTAGCGAAATGCTTGTGCAGTAATATCTAACAAGTAATCTAACAAATTCACAACAACTACATTATACACACAAATGTAAAGGGATGAATAAGAATATGTGGATGAGCGATGGCCGAACGGCATAGGCAAGACACAGTAGATGGTATAGAGTACAGTATATACATATGAGATGAGTAATGTAGGGTATGTAGACATTATTAAAGTGGCATTATTTAAAGTGACATTATTTAAAGTGACTAGTGAAACCTTTATTATGTCCATTTATTTAAGTGGCCAGAGATTTGAGTCAGTATGTTGGCAGCATCCTCTCTATGTTAGTGATGGCTGTTTAACAGTCTGATGGCCTTGTCACTACTGCCACAGGGACCTTCTATATTCACTACTGCCACAGGGACCTTCTATATTCACTACTGCCACAGGGACCTTCTATATTCACTACTGCCACATGGACCTTCTACATTCACTACTGCCACAGGGACCTTCTATATTCACTACTGCCACAGGGACCTTCTATATTCATTACTGCCACAGGGACCTTCTATATTCATTACTGCCACAGGGACCTTCTATATTCACTACTGCCACAGGGACCTTCTATATTCACTACTGCCACAGGGACCTTCTATATTCACTACTGCCACAGGGACCTTCTATAGTCACTACTGCCACAGGGACCTTCTACATTCACTACTGCCACAGGGACCTTCTACATTCACTACTGCCACAGGGACCTTCTACATTCACTACTGCCACAGGGACCTTCTATATTCATTACTGCCACAGGGACCTTCTATATTCACTACTGCCACAGGGACCTTCTATATTCACTACTGCCACAGGGACCTTCTATATTCACGACTGCCACAAGGACCTTCTATATTCACGACTGCCACAGGGACCTTCTACATTCACTACTGCCACAGGGACCTTCTATATTCACTACTGTCACAGGGACCTTGTATATTCACTACTGCCACAGGGACCTTCTATATTCACTACTGCCACAGGGACCTTCTACATTCACTACTGCCACAGGGACCTTCTACATTCATTACTGACACAGGGACCTTCTATATTCACTACTGTCACAGGGACCTTCTACATTCACTACTGCCACAGGGACCTTCTATATTCACTACTGCCACAGGGACCTTCTATATTCACTACTGCCACAGAGACCTTCTATATTCACGACTGCCACAGGGACCTTATATATTCACTACTGCCACAGGGACCTTCTATATTCACTACTGCCACAGGGATCTTTTACATTCACTACTGCCACAGAGACCTTCTATATTCACTACTGCCACAGGGACCTTCTATAGTCACTACTGCCAGAGGACCTTCTATATTCACTACTGCCACAAGGACCTTCTATATTCACTACTGCCACAGGGACCTTCTATATTCACTACTGCCACAGGGACCTTCTATATTCACTACTGCCACAGGGACCTTCTATATTCACTACTGCCACAGGGACCTTCTATATTCAGACTGTTAGCTTCACCTTCATCATCAGACTGTTAGCTTCACCTTCATCATCAGACTGTTAGCTTCACAACAGCATCAGACTGTTAGCTCAATGACACACACAGTCCAGTACAACGAGAGACAGTGCTATTGAGATAAAGAGATTGGTCGGCCAGAGGCTGGCTCTTATCCAGCTTTTATTAGCCTGTATTGGAAGCTGATTAAGGATGAGAGAGCTGGGAGGGAGGAGGCTGCATGGGGACAGGTCTGGCTGCCTGGTGGCCCGAGGACTCAGTGAAGGTCACTCCAGTAGAGGACAGAACAGTCACGTCCCTGTAATCCAGGAACACAGGTGGACTTGACCTCTGCTCTTCACTTCTCACACAACACCAGTCTCTGGTGTAAGGTAGCACCAAGGTGTTGAGAGGCTTTTGGATCAGGTCTCCCCCAGGACCGGGTTTGGAGAGCGCTGCTCTAATGGACACTCCACACCACAGCTCTGGGTCTCCTCCCCCAGGACCAGGTTTGGAGAGCGCTGCTCTAATGGACACTCCACACCACAGCTCTGGGTCTCCCCCAGGACCAGGTTTGGAGAGCGCTGCTCTAATGGACACTCCACACCACAGCTCTGGGTCTCCCCACCAGGACCAGGTTTGGAGAGCGCTGCTCTAATGGACACTCCACACCACAGCTCTGGGTCTCCTCCCCCAGGACCGGGTTTGGAGAGCGCTGCTCTAATCGACACTCCACACCACAGCTCTGGGTCTCCTCCCCAGGACCAGGTTTAGAGAGCGCTGCTCTAATGGACACTCAACACCACAGCTCTGGGCCCCCCAGGACCGGGTTTGGAGAGCTGCTCTAATGGACACTCCACACCACAGCTCTGGGTCTCCCCACCAGGACCAGGTTTGGAGAGCGCTGCTCTAATGGACACGCCACACCACAGCTCTGGATGTCAGGGGACTTGGGGGAACTGGTACACACAGAGGCTGACTGAATGTCTCTCCCACAGAGATCCTATTAAACGAGTTCTAATATGTAATTCTATGGTGTCTTCCATCGTCCCTTATTCCAGAGACAGGCTTTAGCAGAGATGTTAGAGGCCCTGGTCAGAGGAGAGTTAGACAAGGTAAGAGGATGTCAACAATGTCACCTCCTCCTCATGTTGTCACCCTGTACTGTCACTTCATGCCAGCCCTTCTGAAGGGTTTCCATTGTTTGTACATAGGACATCAATCTGTCGCAACAACTTCCATTGTCCTACCGATAGTTACTGAGTATCTCTTCACTTTCTGTCTGCTATCTATCACTCCAACTTCCATTGTCCTACCGATAGTTACTGAGTATCTCTTCACCGTCTGTCTGCTATCTATCACAACAACTTCCATTGTCCTACCGATAGTTACTGAGTATCTCTTCACCTTCTGTCTGCTATCTATCACAACAACTTCCATTGTCCTACTGATAGTTACTGAGTATCTCTTCACCTTCTGTCTACTATCTATCACTCCAAAATAGACGTTTTCATCTGAACTGTATCTCCTCTTCCCTAGAAGAGGATGCTAGTATTCATGCCTCTGCTCAGCTCATATTCAGTCAATATTATGAAGGAAGTGGTTGTGTTTTGTTTGTGTGCTTCAGTAACTTCCGTTGTGTCTATGACTCCGCCCATATTCCGTCATACATTACTCTCCACGAGGCAGCGGGTGGATATGTTGTGTCTCCGTGGTAACTGGTCATTTTACCTGACATATCTCTGCCAATTAGAAACAACAACCTTTAATGGGGAGGTCAGGACGGAGGTGTCGGCGCAGGGGAAAGGTAAGGCCAACGTTATCTGTACGTTTAGTGCTTGATTTGGTTAGTGTCTGTGAATGTTCTCATAACGTTCTGTATACACGTTGCGTTTGGTGTTGTCGTTATGTTCTGTGAACGTTCTGTATACACGTTGCGTTTGGTGTTGTCGTTATGTTCTGTGAATGTTCTCGTAACGTTCTGTATACACGTTGCGTTTGGTGTTGTCGTTATGTTCTGTGAATGTTCTCGTAACGTTCTGTATACACGTTGCGTTTGGTGTTGTCGATATGTTCTGTGAATGTTCTCGTAACGTTCTGTATACACGTTGCGTTTGGTTTGATGTTGTCGTTATGTTCCGTGATTGTTCTCGTAACGTTCTGTATACACGATGCGTTTGGTGTTGTCGATATGTTCTGTGATTGTTCTCGTAACGTTCTGTATACACGTTGCGTTTGGTGTTGTCGATATGTTCTGTGAATGTTCTCGTAACGTTCTGTATACACGGTGTGTTTGATGTTGTCGATATGTTCTGTGAATGTTCTCGTAACGTTCTGTATACACGATGCGTTTGGTTTGATGTTGTCGTTATGTTCCGTGATTGTTCTCGTAACGTTCTGTATACACGATGCGTTTGATGTTGTCGTTATGTTCCGTGATTGTTCTCGTAACGTTCTGTATACACGATGCGTTTGGTTTGATGTTGTCGTTATGTTCCGTGATTGTTCTCGTAACGTTCTGTATACACGTTGCGTTTGGTTTGATGTTGTCGTTATGATCCGTGATTGTTCTCGTAACGTTCTGTATACACGATGCGTTTGGTTTGATGTTGTCGTTATGTTCCGTGAATGTTCTCGTTAACGTTCTGTATACACGATGCGTTTGGTTTGATGTTGTCGTTATGTTTTGTATGTTCTCGTTACGTTGGTTATGGGTTCTCTTTGTCTTGGTGTTGTCTGTAAGGCTTTGTGTTGGAGTTGTACTGCTGTCTGCAGGCCACACAGCAGGGATGTGCGTCTAACTGTTACACATGAATGTTTTTCGTGCTACTTTACGTGACGTTACGTGTCTCACAACTATCCCTGCAGAATGTACAACTACGTTTTATCCTGTTTACACTATTTCTTGGTCATTGTAGCTCTTTGAGGCATGCAAACATGCCCACCTGTTGTTGATGAAAACGGTCACGGACATTTTAAACAGCTCACAGTCAGCTGTACGTGGTAATCCTCAATGAGGGATAGAGTTAACCCAGCAGCCATCGGGAAGGTAGGACGGTAGGACACATGGCAGACCTATAGGTGAGATCCAGACCTATAGGTGATATCCAGACCTATAGGTGATATCCAGACCTATAGGTGATATCCAGACCTATAGGTGAGATCCAGACCTATAGGTGAGATCCAGGCCTTTAGGTGAGATCCAGACCTATAGGTGATATCCAGGCCTATAGGTGAGATCCAGACCTATAGGTGATATCCAGACCTATAGGTGAGATCCAGGCCTTTAGGTGAGATCCAGGCCTATAGGTGATATCCAGGCCTTTAGGTGAGATCCAGGCCTATAGGTGAGATCCAGGCCTATAGGTGATATCCAGACCTAGGTGATATCCAGACCTATAGGTGAGATCCAGACCTATAGGTGATATCCAGGCCTTTGGGTGAGATCCAGACCTATAGGTGATATCCAGGCCTATAGGTGAGATCCAGGCCTTTAGGTGAGATCCAGGCCTATAGGTGATATCCAGGCCTTTAGGTGAGATCCAGGCCTATAGGTGAGATCCAGGCCTATAGGTGATATCCAGACCTATAGGTGATATCCAGACCTATAGGTGAGATCCAGACCTATAGGTGATATCCAGGCCTTTAGGTGAGATCCAGACCTATAGGTGATATCCAGGCCTATAGGTGAGATCCAGACCTATAGGTGATATCCAGGCCCCTTTAGGTGAGATCCAGACCTAGGTGATATCCAGGCCTATAGGTGAGATCCAGACCTATAGGTGAGATCCAGACCTAGAGGAGGTCCAGGCCTATAGGTGAGATCCAGACCTATAGGTGATATCCAGACCTAGAGGCGGGTCCAGGCCTATAGGTGAGATCAGGCCTATAGGTGATATCCAGGCCTTTAGGTGATATCCAGGCCTATAGGTGAGATCCAGACCTATAGGTGATATCCAGGCCTATAGGTGAGATCCAGACCTATAGGTGAGATCCAGACCTAGAGGGAGGTCCAGGCCTATAGGTGAGATCAGACCTATAGGTGAGATCAGGCCTATAGGTGAGGTCCAGGCCTATAGGTGAGGTCCAGGCCTATAGGTGAGGTCCAGGCCTATAGGTGAGATCCAGACCTATAGGTGAGATCCAGACCTATAGGTGAGATCCAGGCCTATAGGTGATATCCAGACCTAGAGGAGGTCAGGCCTATAGGTGAGGTCCAGACCTATAGGTGAGATCCAGACCTAGAGGGAGGTCCAGGCCTATAGGTGAGGTCCAGGCCTATAGGTGAGATCCAGGCCTATAGGTGAGATCCAGGCCTATAGGTGATATCCAGGCCTATAGGTGATATCCAGACCTATAGGTGAGATCCAGACCTATAGGTGAGATCCAGACCTATAGGTGATATCCAGACCTAGAGGGGGAGGTCCAGGCCTATAGGTGAGGTCCAGACCTATAGGTGAGATCCAGGCCTATAGGTGAGGTCCAGCCCTATAGGTGAGATCCAGGCCTATAGGTGATATCCAGGCCTATAGGTGAGATGAGACCTATAGGTGAGATCCAGACCTATAGGTGAGATCCAGACCTATGGTGAGATCAGATAGGTGAGATCCAGACCTATAGGTGAGATCCAGACCTATAGGTGATATCCAGACCTAGAGGGGAGGTCAGGCCTATAGGTGAGGTCCAGACCTATAGGTGAGATCCAGACCTAGAGGGGAGGTCCAGGCCTATAGGTGAGGTCCAGGCCTATAGGTGAGATCCAGGCCTATAGGTGAGATCCAGGCCTATAGGTGAGATCCAGACCTATAGGTGATATCCAGGCCTATAGGTGAGATCCAGGCCTATAGGTGATATCCAGGCCTTTAGGTGAGATCCAGACCTATAGGTGATATCAGGCCTATAGGTGAGATCCAGGCCTTTAGGTGAGATCAGGCCTATAGGTGATATCCAGGCCTTTTAGGTGAGATCCAGGCCTATAGGTGAGATCCAGGCCTATAGGTGATATCAGACCTATAGGTGATATCCAGACCTATAGGTGAGATCCAGACCTATAGGTGATATCCAGGCCTTTAGGTGAGATCCAGACCTATAGAGTGATATCCAGGCCTATAGGTGAGATCCAGACCTATAGGTGATATCCAGGCCTGCTAGGTGAGATCCAGACCTATAGGTGATATCCAGGCCTATAGGTGAGATCCAGACCTATAGGTGAGATCCAGACCTAGAGGGGAGGTCCAGGCCTATAGGTGAGATCCAGACCTATAGGTGATATCCAGACCTATAGGTGAGATCCAGACCTAGAGGCGAGGTCCAGGCCTATAGGTGAGATCCAGGCCTATAGGTGATATCCAGGCCTATAGGTGAGATCCAGACCTATAGGTGATATCCAGGCCTATAGGTGAGATCCAGACCTATAGGTGAGATCCAGACCTAGAGGGGAGGTCCAGGCCTATAGGTGAGATCCAGACCTATAGGTGAGATCCAGACCTAGAGGGGAGGTCCAGGCCTATAGGTGAGGTCCAGGCCTATAGGTGAGATCCAGGCCTATAGGTGAGGTCCAGCCCTATAGGTGAGATCCAGGCCTATAGGTGAGATCCAGGCCTATAGGTGATATCCAGGCCTATAGGTGAGGTCCAGCCCTATAGGTGAGATCCAGGCCTATAGGTGAGGTCCAGCCCCTATAGGTGAGATCCAGGCCTATAGGTGATATCCAGGCCTATAGGTGATATCCAGGCCTATAGGTGATATCCAGGCCTATAGGTGAGATCCAGACCTATAGGTGAGATCCAGACCTATAGGTGAGATCCAGACCTATAGGTGAGATCCAGACCTATAGGTGATATCCAGACCTAGAGGGGAGGTCCAGGCCTATAGGTGAGGTCCAGACCTATAGGTGAGATCCAGACCTAGAGGGGAGGTCCAGGCCTATAGGTGAGGTCCAGGCCTATAGGTGAGATCCAGGCCTATAGGTGAGATCCAGGCCTATAGGTGATATCCAGGCCTATAGGTGAGATCCAGGCCTATAGGTGATATCCAGGCCTATAGGTGAGATCCAGGCCTATAGGTGATATCCAGACCTATAGGTGAGATCCAGACCTATAGGTGAGATCCAGACCTATAGGTGAGATCCAGACCTATAGGTGATATCCAGGCCTATAGGTGAGATCCAGACCTATAGGTGAGATCCAGACCTATAGGTGAGATCCAGACCTATAGGTGAGATCCAGACCTATAGGTGATATCCAGACCTAGAGGGGAGGTCCAGGCCTATAGGTGAGGTCCAGACCTATAGGTGAGATCCAGGCCTATAGGTGAGGTCCAGCCCTATAGGTGAGATCCAGGCCTATAGGTGAGATCCAGACCTATAGGTGAGATCCAGACCTATAGGTGATATCCAGACCTAGAGGGGAGGTCCAGGCCTATAGGTGAGGTCCAGACCTATAGGTGAGATCCAGACCTAGAGGGGAGGTCCAGGCCTATAGGTGAGGTCCAGGCCTATAGGTGAGATCCAGGCCTATAGGTGAGATCCAGGCCTATAGGTGAGATCCAGACCTATAGGTGATATCCAGGCCTATAGGTGAGATCCAGGCCTATAGGTGAGATCCAGACCTATAGGTGAGATCCAGACCTATAGGTGAGATCCAGACCTATAGGTGAGATCCAGGCCTATAGGTGAGATCCAGACCTATAGGTGATATCCAGGCCTTTAGGTGAGATCCAGACCTATAGGTGAGATCCAGGCCTATAGGTGAGATCCAGGCCTATAGGTGATATCCAGGCCTTTAGGTGAGATCCAGACCTATAGGTGAGATCCAGACCTATAGGTGAGATCCAGACCTATAGGTGAGGTCCAGGCCTTTAGGTGAGATCCAGACCTATAGGTGAGATCCAGACCTATAGGTGATATCCAGACCTATAGGTGATATCCAGACCTATAGGTGATATCCAGGCCTATAGGTGAGGTCCAGACCTATAGGTGAGATCCAGACCTATAGGTGAGATCCAGACCTATAGGTGAGATCCAGACCTATAGGTGAGGTCCAGGCCTATAGGTGATATCCAGACCTATAGGTGATATCCAGACCTATAGGTGAGATCCAGGCCTATAGGTGATATCCAGGCCTATAGGTGAGGTCCAGGCCTATAGGTGAGATCCAGACCTATAGGTGAGATCAGACCTAGAGGTCCAGGCCTATAGGTGAGGTCAGGCCTATAGGTGAGATCCAGG
Source organism: Oncorhynchus masou masou (assembly GCF_036934945.1). NCBI lineage: Eukaryota > Metazoa > Chordata > Actinopteri > Salmoniformes > Salmonidae > Oncorhynchus > Oncorhynchus masou. Next base: position 2,915 of record NW_027009393.1, on the reverse strand, counting down.
CCTATAGGTGAGATCCAGACCTATGGTGAGGGTCCAGGCCTATAGGTGAGGTCAGGCTGTGACTCCTAGTATGGTGTGTTGGTGTGACTCCTAGTGGGGTGTGTTGGTGTGACTCCTAGTGGGGTGTGTTAGTGTGCTCTGGTGGGAGTGTGTTGGTGTGACACCTAGTGGGGTGTGTTGGTGTGACTCCTAGTGGGGTGTGTTGGTGTGACTCCTAGTGTGCTGTTTGGTGTGACTCCTAGTGGGGTGTGTTGGTGTGGGCTCTAGTGTGCTGTTTTGGTGTGACTCCTAGTGGGTGTGTTGGTGTGACTCCTAGTGGGGGTGTGTTGGTGTGACACCTAGTGGGGCATGTTGGTGTGACTCCTAGTGGGGTGTGTTGGTGTGACTCCTAGTGGGGAGTGGTGTTGGTGTGACTCCTAGTGGGGTGTGTTGGTGTGACTCCTAGTGGGGTGTGTTGGTGTGACTCCTAGTGTGCTGTTTTGGTGTGACTCCTAGTGTGGTGTGTTGGTGTGACGCCTAGTGGGGTGTGTTGGTGTGACTCCTAGTGTGGTTTGTTGGTGTGACTCCTAGTGGGGTGTGTTGGTGTGACGCCTAGTGGGGTGTGTTGGTGTGACTCCTAGTGTGGTTTGTTGGTGTGACACCTAGTGGGGTGTGTTGGTGTGACTCCTAGTGGGGTGTGTTGGTGTGACTCCTAGTGGGGTGTGTTGGTGTGACTCCTAGTGGGGTGTGTTGGTGTGACTCCTAGTGGGGTGTGTTGGTGTGACTCCTAGTGGGGTGTGTTGGTGTGACGCCTAGTGGGGTGTGTTGGTGTGACTCCTAGTGTGGTTTGTTGGTGTGACTCCTAGTGGGGTGGTGACTCCTAGTGGGGTGTGTTGGTGTGACTCCTAGTGTGTTTTGTTGGTGTGACTCCTAGTGTGGTGTGTTGGTGTGACTTGTGGTGTGTTGGTGTGACTCCTAGTGGGGTGTGTTGGTGTGACTCCTCGTGTGTTTTGTTGGTGTGACTCCTAGTGGGGTGTGTTGATATGACTCCTAGTGGGGTCTGTTGGTGTGACTCCTAGTGGGTTTGACTCTTAGTGTGGTGTGTTGTTATGACTCCTAGTGGGGTGTGTTGGTGTGACTCCTAGTGGGGTGTGTTGATGTGACTCCTAGTGTGGTGTGTTGTTATGACTCCTAGTGGGGTGTGTTGGTGTGACTCCTAGTGGGGTGTGTTGATGTGACTCCTAGTGGGGTGTGTTGATGTGACTCCGAGTGGGTTTGACACCTAGCGGGGTGTGACGCCTAGTGGGTTTGACACCTAGTGGGGTGTGTTGGTGTGGCTCCTAGTGGGGTGTGTTGATATGACTCCTAGTGGGGTCTGTTGGTGTGACTCCTAGTGGGTTTGACTCTTAGTGTGGTGTGTTGTTATGACTCCTAGTGGGGTGTGTTGGTGTGACTCCTAGTGGGGTGTGTTGGTGTGACTCCTAGTCGGGTGTGTTGATGTGACTCCGAGTGGGTTTGACACCTAGCGGGGTGTGACGCCTAGTGGGTTTGACACCTAGTGGGGTGTGTTGGTGTGGCTCCTAGTGTGGTGTGTTGATGTGACTCCTAGTGGGGTGTGTTGGTGTGACTCCTAGTGGGGTGTGTTGATATGACTCCTAGTGGGGTCTGTTGGTGTGACTCCTAGTGGGTTTGACTCTTAGTGTGGTGTGTTGTTATGACTCCTAGTGGGGTGTGTTGGTGTGACACCTAGTGGGGTGTGTTGATGTGACTCCTAGTCGGGTGTGTTGATGTGACTCCGAGTGGGTTTGACACCTAGCGGGGTGTGACGCCTAGTGGGTTTGACACCTAGTGGGGTGTGTTGGTGTGGCTCCTAGTGTGGTGTGTTGATGTGACTCCTAGTGGGGTGTGTTGGTGTGACTCCTAGTGGGGTGTGTTGGTGTGACTCCTAGTGGGGTGTGTTGGTGTGACTCCTAGTGGGGTGTGTTGATGTGACTCCTAGTGGGGTGTGTTGGTGTGACTCCTAGTGGGGTGTGTTGGTGTGACTCCTAGTGTGGTTTGTTGGTGTGACTCCTAGTGGGGTGGTGACTCCTAGTGGGGTGTGTTGATGTGACTCCTAGTCGGGTGTGTTGATGTGACTCCTAGTGGGGTGTGTTGGTGTGACTCCTAGTGTGGTGTGACTCCTAGTGTGGTGTGACTTCTAGTGGGGTGTGACTCCTAGTGGGGTGTGTTGGTGTGACTCCTAGTGGGGTGTGTTGATGTGACTCCTGGTGGGGTGTGTTGATGTGACTCCTAGTGGGGTGTGTTGATGTGACTCCTAGTGGGGTATGTTGGTGTGACTCAGTGTGGTGTGTTGATATGACTCAGTGTGGTGTGTTGATGTGACTCTGTGTGGTGTGTTGATGTGACTCCCAGTGTGGTGTGTTGATGTGACTCCTAGTGGGGTGTGTTGATGTGACTCAGTGTGGTGTGTTGATGTGAACCCTAGTGGGGTGTGTTGGTGTGACTCCTAGTCAGGTGTGTTGATGCGACTCAGTGTGGTGTGTTGACGCGACTCAGTGTGGTGTGTTGACGCGACTCAGTGTGGTGTGTTGACGCGACTCAGTGTGGTGTGTTGACGCGACTCAGTGTGGTGTGTTGACGCGACTCAGTGTGGTGTGTTGACGCGACTCAGTGTGGTGTGTTGACGCGACTCAGTGTGGTGTGTTGACGCGACTCAGTGTGGTGTGTTGGCGCGACTCAGTGTGGTGTGTTGACGCGACTCAGTGTGGTGTGTTGACGCGACTCAGTGTGGTGTGTTGACGCGACTCAGTGTGGTGTGTTGACGCGACTCAGTGTGGTGTGTTGACGCGACTCAGTGTGGTGTGTTGACGCGACTCAGTGTGGTGTGTTGACGTGACTCAGTGTGGTGTGTTGACGTGACTCAGTGTGGTGTGTTG